>NC_058406.1:128246616-128452765 GCF_002201575.2 Neomonachus schauinslandi | reverse complement strand
TATATATATATATATATATATATATATATATATATATATATATACACACAATGGAATATTATACAACCATCAAAAGGAATGAGATCTTGCCATTTGCAATGACGTGGATGGAACTGGAGGGTATTATGCTGAGCGAAATAAGTCAAACAGAGAAAGACATGTATCATATGACCTCACTGATATGAGGAATTCTTAATCTCAGGAAACAACCTGAGGGTTGCTGGAGTGGGGGGTGGGGTGGGAGGGATGGGGTGGCTGGGTGATAGACATTGGGGAGGGTATGTGCTATGGTGAGCGCTCTGCATTGTGCAAGACTGTTGAATCACAGATCTGTACCTCTGAAACAAATAATGCAATATATGTTAAGAAAAAAAAAAAAGAAGAAGAAGATAGCAGGAGGGGAAGAATGAAGGGGGGAAATCGGAGGGGTAGACGAACCATGAGAGACGATGGACTCTGAAAAACAAACTGAGGGTTCTAGAGGGGAGGGGGGTGGGAGGATGGGTTAGCCTGGTGATGGGTATTGAGGAGGGCATGTTCTGCATGGTGCACTGGGTGTTATGCACAATGAATCATGGAACACTACATCTAAAACTAATGATGTAATGTATGGGGATTAACATAACAAAAAAAATTAAAAGAAAAAAAAAGAAACAATCCTTTTTTTTCTCTCTCATTGTTCTTTTCCAAAATGTATTGACTGGTATAAAAGCCCCATTAGTCATTTCTACATTTAGTTGTACCTTAGCAAAGGGAATGTCTAAAATTTAAAACAAATAGTCAACCTATCCAACAAAGTGAAACCATAGCAGTTACTTTTGGGTTGTTTCAGGAGCATGTTTGATCTCTCATACCCACATAATACCATTTTTTGCTTTTATACAAGAAAAAAAATCCTCATTTTGTATTTGAAACGACTTCATCCAGCAGTCTGCAGTAGCAACAGATAGACTGTTCTAAGAATTCTTTTAACTATTCGATCTTCCTCTCATGCCTTTGTGCTACCAGCACAGTTTTATAGTTATACTATTGTATGTAGTTTTCAACCTACAAATATCCTTCTCTATGAGTCAGAAGTTGGGGTTTTTTCTTTACATTCAAAACATTTATCAAATACTTACTTTGTGCCAAATGCTAGGGCTACAAACACAAACAGCATGTCTTCTAGGACCAGTGATTTAAGCAAATAACTTCACATTGTCCTTATTCATAAAGAGAACTACAATCTTTGTCATGATGATATTTGTAAAGCATCCTTTTATTTACACTGAACTTTTCTTTGATAAGCTAATGGTACTGATAAATGGAAACTATTATGTCTGTAAAGTCTCATCATTGTACATTACCTCCTCAAAAGCCTGAAGTTCCAAATGGGAAATAACTAGATTCAAAATGCCACCATACTCTTCCAAATCCAAAGTGGACCTTGATACATCCTTGATCTCTGATGAAACCTACAACTTAAGATGTTGTTAACATAAGCAGTGTTCAGCAAACTGAATGAAGGAAAATCCGAAGTGTTAGTGAAGAATGACTTTTTAACTCTAAAATGTTTACTTCTTTGAGACAACCTTTCTAGGTAGATATTATCATCATCATTCGCAGAAGAGAAAATTAAGGGTAAGAAAAGGTTAATTAACTTGCCCCATAGCCATAAGAGATGTACTTGGGATTAGGACTCACCATCTGACTTTATAACCTATGACCTTATCGATATGATACCACACCATGCTAGTTCTTTCTGTAGAGGTGGGCAGTCCAGAAGCCACTGACGATGGAACATATCAGAAGCTACTAACTGAAGCTACTAATTAATAGTTATTTCTATTTTATATTTTTATTATGGTAAAATATACCTAACATACAATCTACCATTTTAACCATTTTTAGGTGTATAGTTCAGTGGCATTAGGTACATTCACCATGTTGTGAAACCATCAAAACCATTCATCTCCAGAACTTTATCATCGTCCCAGACTGAAACTCTATACCCATTAAACAACAACTCGCAATTCAGCACTCCTCCAAGACTCTGGTAACCAATACTCTACTTTTTGTTTCTATGAATTTGATTATTCTATGTACCTTATATAAGTGGAATTACACAATATGGTGTCCTTTTGTGTCTGGGTTATGTCACTTTTTACAATATGTTCAAGGTTCACTCACTTTGTAGCATGTATCAGAATTTTATTACTTTTTAAGGCTGAATAATATTCTACCCCATGTATACACCACATTTTGTTTATCCATTCATTTGCCAATGGAATTTGGGTCATCTCCAACAAAAGAATGTGAATAATGCAGTTATGAATAATACTGCTACAAACTTTGGTGTACAAATATCTGTTTGAGTCCTTCCTTTCAATTCTTTGGGGCATATAGTCAGAGATGGAATTGCTGGATCATATAATAGTTCGGTGTTAACTTTCTGAGGATCTGCCATACTATTTTCCATAATGGCTGCACCATTTTACATTTCCACCAAGAGTGAACATTTCTTCACATCCTTGCTAACACTTGTTATTTTCTGTTGTTTTAATAATGCTCCTAATTTTTAAGTTGCAATGTACTGATCACAGTGTGTATGATAAGAATTATAAGAATGTAAAGAATTTTTAATGGTCATAAGATCCCCACTATAAGGAGGAGCAGGAGAGTTGTACTTGAGATTGAGATTTACACTCCTGAAGCATCAGTGCACTTGAAACAGAAAACTTTTCAGTAAACAGAAGACTTTAGATACTTTGGAAACAGTTGTTATTAAATAAAAAATAAAGCAAGAGACAGCATAAACTGTCTTTCATTAGAGATAGTATCAGTGAATAAATAACAGGAGCAATTATGAGAAAAAATAAACTATCTTAATTGATCAAAACTGCCCAAAGCCTTATGATGCCCCCGTAGATTTGTCTCTCCAAGAGCAATGTGCCATTGTTTCAAATTTTATTCAACCACTTGAATAAAGGTTGAATTCAGGATACGTTAACATGTTGGTAATCACTGGAATAAAGAAATAACCCATGTTAATTTGCTCCAACTATAGAGGAAATGTCTATGCTAATGAGTTTGAGGGAAATGAGGTAGTTGAGTATTATCTTTTATGGTTCTAAATAGAGATTCCATTATTTTTCTAATTCATTTAGCTCAATTCAAAACAATAATTTTGTAGCTAAATAAGCTTTCCAGAACACCTTTGATTATTCAATGAATACTGGATCCAGCTGCCCTTAGATGCATAAGCAAACAAAAACCCAAAAACTCCAGTACATTTGCAGTACTTGTCACTTCCTTGTTAAGGAATTTTTGAGTCTGAGGGCTGTCCTCACTCTCATTTTATCAGCTATCTATTTGCACAACAATGCTGTATAACAAACAACCACTGAACCTCAGCAGGATGGATTAGCCATTCATTTAGCCCATGAGTCTGTCTGGGGCTTAGCTGATGAGAGCTGGGCTTGCTTACATGTTTAGGTGTTAACTGACTATTAGCTGACCCAGGACAGCCACATTCAAACCATATGGGGGACTTGACCCTGTCTTAACCTCCAGCAAGCTTAATTTGGGTGTGTTCTTATGATCATGGCAATGAAGTAAGAGAGAAAAAAAGACAGGCATGTGTATTTTCAAGTTTCTGACTGGGGCACAACCATTAACATTATCTTGACCAAGGCAAATCCACATGGCTAAATTCATAATCAAGAGGTGCTAAAATGTACTCCACCTTTTGAAACTGCAAGGTTATATTGACAAAGAAATTGGATACAAAGAGGGATGAAAGATGGAGTCATTAATACTAACAGTCCACCACACTCAGTTTTGTATATGTGATGGAATTTTTCTTATTATAGTTTCTGGGGCAGGGATCTTTTTCTCTTTGGCCCAATCACAAGACCCATAGCAAATATCATGCTGGTCTGTAAATAGGGTAATAAGAATTCAACACAGTGTCTAACACAGAGTAGCTGTTCAATAAATGCTGGCTGAATGAATTAATGAAAGAATGAAAGGTTCTATAGGCTATAGTGTTCAACACAGTAGTGACTTGGAACAGTACTAATTAACATAAGACAAATGTGTGTTTGGTGATTTTCTACATCTATACTTATTTTTCCATGTTGAGATAACTGCAACCAATTTATCCAACAAATATGAATTGTGCATCTCTTTTGTACAAAACACTATGGTAAGAACTCAAGAATGTGAGTGATACCTCTCTAGTGAAAAATCAATGAAAGAGATGAGAAATCAAATTCCATCCTTGTTTAGAATTCTGTAGGATGCATAAAATATCTTTCACTTGAGAATGATCTATAAGGTTTTATTCAGCTCTGAAATTCCACAATCTTATTATTTTAAGGCACAAACTAATAGAAGGCAGAAAGGCATTCAGAATAACAGATGGATTTAAAGGAAAAAAGATCATACCCATTTGTGGTTGGAGAATAAAGACTTTATGGGAGAGGTCACATTTAAGGACTTGCAGGACTTTAAAAAGCAGTGGAGGACACGAAGATGCACAGGTAAGTGAGGCGTGGCGTATTTAAGGCCAGGTAGTGATCCAATTTTGCTTGAACAAAGGGTAAATGTGGACAACTGATAGGACATATGCCTGGAAAGACAGGTTGGATCTATATTGTTTATGGCTTTGAGGAGCAAACTGAAGAGTTCGTACTTATTTCTGCAGACATACCTGTTTTAGGAAGATTAATCTGACAGCTCTGTACAGAACTGCCTTATGTAGGGAGAGGAGATGGGCAGATAAGTTCACAGGTTATTAATATTGTCTAGGTGAGAGATAATGAGGATCTGAACTGGAAAGATGGCAGTGAGAGTGGGGAATCTGAAAGAAAGAGGGTTGGGGGTTAGAGCAATAGCCCAGCATCTTGCCCATTAAATCTTTCTTCATAGGAAGCCAGTCAAGTTACACTCCAAGTTTATATATCCTACAATAAATGGCAATTCTCAAAATCTTCCCAAACTTTCTATTACAATGAATTTATTCCAAAACCAGATTCTACCAGAGATCTTTGTCACAGTAATTAGCCTTGAAAGCATCACTAGAGTCATGAGAAGCTTAAATTGATTTATCACCAAAAGCAGTAACCACCCATAGAAGCACTTCATTGGTCATTTACCTTTCAGCAGGCTGAACTGTCCACCTGGCTGGTTGAGCACAATCTAATCTCTTGATAACTAATGAAGTCTTCTAGACCATCAACACAAGGAAGATAGAATCCAGGCTTCAGAGTTATAAGCACTTTAGAGATTATCTTGTTCAATCTCCCTATCTTATGAATGAGGCTCAGTGAGTCAAGTGATTCAGACCAAAGTCCAACTTTCCTCACCATGCTCCTCTGGTGCTTTTTGTATGAGACTAATTAGCATGTAGGCACATTCATGTCTGTTCAGATGTTTAAGTCAATATTCTCAACCATGGGGTCTTTGTCTAAACTACAAAATATTTGGGGACAGGGAACAGCAAGTAGTATGGTAAGGCTGGTATGGAGTAGATTTCTGTGATTAGAAGAGGAGGTTATACATATTGGCCACTTCCTAATTCTCCAAGACCCTGAGTGACAAGCTAGGAGATTTGAAATCCCAGAAAGTAGAAAATGTGAAATCATGGAATCATGGAAGATTTTTACGACTGTGCTTTATTTAAAAGTACTGTATTACCGGTGGCTCAGTCAGTTAAGCATCTGCCTTTGGATCAGGTCATGATCTCAGGATCCTGGGACTGAGCCCTGCATCAGGCTCTCTGCTCAGCGGGGAGTCTGATTCTCCCCCTCCCTCTGTGCTCTCTCTCTCTCTCAAATAAATAAACTCTTTTAAAGTACTGTATTACCTTAAATTCTTGTACAAAATCTAAATGAAATACATGTCACATGATTTCATTACTATAAAAGAATAAATTTTGTGAAAATTGCCACAGGCAATTAGATTTTTTTTTTAAAAAACTTCAAAATTGAGAGAAGTTACTGTTTATTATAGTGACATTTCTAAAATTACACCACTATGAATCAGAATCTTTTGGATGTATTTATCTTTTTTATCTCTGTGTCAGGTTTCTATGAACTGAGAAAGGTATGTTTTTATTCAGTTGTTTCCATAACCATTATTAATTCAATATATTTTAGTTAACTTAAAAACATAACCTTATACATGATTTAAAATCTAACTGAGCTATGATACTTAATTCTACCAAAGTTTCTGACTAGCAGTGATTCAGTTAAAGTGTAAATGTTGTACACATGCAATTCACAAAGCAAAGGGAGACATGATCAATGGCTGCAATGGATCTTGAGCTGTGCTGTTGTTCTGGTAAAAAACTATGAAGAAACAAGTAGCTTTCCCTCGGGGCCTATCTCTCTCCCTCTTTCACAGAGTGGGCAGCTTCACAAAGACACACCTGAAGAACCAACAGAAAAATAGAAATTGCCTGACCAGCCAGATTAGTCTAATGAGTTCAAGAGGTTACATATAGTCTAACTAGAATATCCTCACATCTGACTGACAGATTAGAATGATTTATAAAACATCCATTAAAATTACAAATAAAAACCAAGGAGACAAATACACACATAAAAAGAACAACTCCCATGATTCAAAAAGTGTCTTTGAGTAACAACCACCTCTCAGATGATATGCTACGCACAAGGCAAACATGGTCCCTTTCCTTGTGGATCTTCAAATCTAGTTGGGGAGATGGACAATAAGCAAGTAAATAAGCACATGCAAACATAATCATCACTTAGAAATAAGTATTACTAAAGATCTGATGAAGGTTCTGTGGTGGAGAATAATAAAGGGGATGATTGACTTAGGTCTGGTGGTCAGGAAAAAACTCTTTGAAGAGTGATATTTAATGTAGGACCTGAAGGATAACGAGATACCAGGTACAAAAGCCCAGAGAGGGAAAGGACTTGGCCTGTTCTAGGAACTTCCAGATGATCCAGATGATCCAGATGATCCACAGGCTTAACTTGACAGGCCTGGGTCATCCAAACCTTGCACATCACAAAGAAAAGTCTGGTCTTTGACTATCCTCTAAACCCTTGTTTGCTTATCCAGGGCTCTGATTCCCAGACAGTTTATGTTAACAATCTGATTTATGATTGGGGCCTTGGGTTATCTGTTATCAGTTGGGCCTCTGAAGAGGCTAGACATTAACTAAGATCAGCCACATGGGTGCTCCATGCCTATGTGACTAGTCCCCAGTAAAAACCCAGTAATTAAGGCTAAAGTGAGCATCCTCAGTTGGCAATACTCCATATGTTGTCACATACACACATCATTGGAGGAGAATTAAGTGCTATTCACATGACTCCAATGGGAGAGAACAATGGGAAGTTCATGGCTGGTTTCTCCCAGACTCTGACCTGTGTGCATTTTTTCTTTGGTAATTTTAATCTGTATCTTTTACTGCAGTAAACCATAACCATGAGTACAACAGGTTTTCAGAATTCTGTGAGTCCTTCTAGTGAATCACTGAACCTGAGAGTGGTCTTGGAATCCCCCCCAACACAGTCAGTGAGAGCAGAGGGTAGTGAATGACAAGGACATAATCATGAGGAATCTCTGATGAGGAGATTATAAAGGTTAGAAAGTTTATGCTTTATGTGTAACAAGACTCCACTTAAGGGTGTTAAGTAAGAGTGTGGTATTTGATTTACATCTTCCAAAGATCTCAATGGCTGCTGCGTAGAGAAAGGATTTGAGTGGTGTATAATGGAGGAAGAAACATCAGGCAGCTGTCCAGGAGGAGGATGATGGTGACTCAGACTTGGCTGGGGTGGGGAGGGTGGTAGAGATGAAGAGAAAAGGAAGATTTAAGATATATAATGGATAAGGAGGATGCAGACTTTGGTAATGGGCTGTATTTCAAGAGGGATAGAGAAGACAATTCATAGTCTATTACTAGGTTTCTGTCTTTAACCGAGTATATGACAGTGTTACTAAAATGGAGACCGGAGGAAGGAAAGGTTTGTAGGATAAAGGAAAGGCCTAAAGTTTATGTTTAGACAGGTTAACTTTGAGATGTCTGTGAGACATCTAAGTGGAGAGGACCAAGGATATAAATTTGAGAGGTGAAAGCAGATAGGTAGATGGATGATATTTAAGGCCACAGTAATGGATGTGGTCACCTAGAGAGAATGTATGCAGATAAAAGAGACAGGGTCCAGAACTAATCTCTGAGCACCTCTAACATTCAGAGCTCAGGCAGAGGATAAAGAGGGAGGCGTATTATGTATCATGAGCTAACTTAGCTACTCCTCACAAAGGCAATTATTATTATAAGCTATTTATTTATTTATTATTGTTTTTTAAATTCAATTAGCCAACATATAGTACATCATTAGTTTCAGATGTAGAGTTCAATAATTCATCAGTTGCATATAACACCCAGTGCTCATCACATCATGTGCCCTCCTTAATGCCCATTACACAAGTACCCCATCCCCCACCCTCCTCCCCTCTAGCAATCCTCACTTTGTTTCCTATAGTTAAGAATCTCTAATGGTTTTTCTCTGTCTCTGATGATTTCCCATTTCAGTATTCCCTCCCTTCCCCTAAGATCCTCTGTGCTGTTTCTTATATTCCACATATGAGTGAAACCATATAATTGTCTTTCTCTGATTGACTTATTTTGCTCAGCATAATACCCTCCAGTTCCATCCACATCAATGTAAATGGTAAGATTTCATCCTTTCTGATGGCTGAGTAATATTCCATTGTGGTTCATATACGAACCACAGCCTCTTTATCCATTCATCTGTTGAAGGGCATCTCTGCTCCTTCCATAGTTTGACTATTATGGACATTGCTGCTATGAACATTAGGGTGCATGTGCCCCTTCTTTTCACTACATCTGTAACTTTGGGGTAAATACCTAGTAGTGCAATTGCTGGGTCATAGGGTAGCTCTATTTTTAACATCTTGAGGAACCTCCATACTGTTTACCAGCTTGCATTCCCACCAACAGTGTAAGAGGGTTCCCCTTTTTCCACATCCTCGCCAACATTTGTTGTTTCCTGTCTTGCTAATTTTTGCCATTCTAACTGGTGTAAGGTGGTATCTCATTATAGTTTTGATTTGAATTTCTCTGATGGCTAATGATGATGAACATTTTTTCATATGTCTGTTAGCCATTTGGATGTCTTTTTTGCAGAAATGTCTGTTCATGTCTTCTGCCCATTTCTTGACTGGATTATTTGTTTTTTGGGTGTTGAGTTTCAGAAGTTCTTTATAGATCTTGGATACCAGCCCTTTACCTGTAATGTCATTTGCAAATATCTTCTCCCATTCTGTCGGTTGCCTCTTAGTTTTGTTGACTGTTTCCTTTGCTGTGCAGAAGCTTTTTATCTTGATGAAGTCCCAAAAGTTCATTTTCACTTTTATTTCCCTTAGCCTTTGGAGACGTGTCTAGCAAGAAGTTGCCACAGCTGAGGTCGAAGAGGTTGCTGCCTGTGTTTGATGGTTTCCTATCTCACATTTAGGTCTTTCATCCATTTTTGAGTTTATCTTTCTGTATGGTGTAAGAAAATGGTCCAGTTTCATTCTTCTGCATGTGCTTATCCAATCTTCCCAATACCATTTGTTGAAGAGACTGTCTTTTTCCCATTGGATATTCCTTCTGCTTTGTTGAAGATTAGTTGACCATAGAGTTGAGGGTCCATTTCTGGGTTCTCTATTCTGTTCCATCTATGTGTCTGTTTTTGTGCCAGTACCATACTGTCTTGATGATTACAGCTTTGTAATACAGCTTGAAGTCCAGCATTGTGATGCCACCAGCTTTGGTCTTCTTTTTCAACGTTCCTCTGGCTATTCAGGGTCTTTTCTGGTGCCATACAAATTTTAGGATTATTTGTTCCAGTTCTGTGAAAAATGTTGATGGTATTTTGATAGGGCTTGCATTGAATGTGTAGATTGCTCTGGGTAGCATAGACATTTTAACAATATTTGTTCTTCCAATCCATGAGCATGGAATGTTTTTCCTTTTTTTTGTGTTTTCCTCAATTTCTTTCATAAGTGTTCTGTAGTTTTTAGAGTACAGATCCTTTACCTCTTTGGTTAGGTTTATTCCTAGGTATCTTATGGGTTTGTGTGCAAATTGTAAATGGGATCAACTCCTTAACTTATCTTTCTTCTGTCTCATTGTTAGTGTATAGAAATGCAACTGATTTCTGTGCATTGATCTAATATCCTGCCACACTGCTGAATTCCTGTATGAGTTCTAGCAATTTTGGGGTATAGTCTTTTGAGCTTTCCACATAAACTATCATATCATTTGAAAAGAGTGAGAGTTTGACTTCTTTGCCAATTTGAATGCCTTTTCTTTTTGTTGTCTGAATGCTGAGGCTAGGACTTCTTGTACTATGTTGAACAATAGTGGTGAGAGTGGACATCCCTGTTGCGTTCTGGATCTTAGGGGAAAAGCTCTCAGTTTTTCCCCTTTTGAGAATGATATTCGCTATGGGTTTTTTGTATATGGCTTTTACTATATTGAGGTATGTTTCCTCTATCTCTACACTGTGGAGAGTTTTAATTAAGAAAGGATGCTGTATTTTGTCAGATGCTTTTTCTGCATCAATTGAGAGGATCATACGGTTCTTGTCCTTTCTTTTATTAATGTAATGTATCACACTGATTGATTTGTGAATGTCAACTACCCCTGCAGCCCAGGAATAAATCCCACTTGGTCGTGGCGAATAATCCTTTGAATGTACTGTTGGATCCTATTTGCTAGTATCTTGGTGAGAATTTTGGCATCCATGTTCATCAGGGATATTGGTCTGTAATTCTCCTTTTTGATGGGGTCTTTGTTTGGTTTTGGGATCAAGGTAATGCTGGCCTCACAGAACGAGTTTGGAAGTTTTCCTTCCATCTATTTTTTGAAACAGCTTCAGACGAATAGGTATTAGTTCTTCTTTAAATGTTCGGTAGAATTCCCCTCGGAAGCCATCCAGCCCTGGACTCGTGGTTTGTTGGGACTTTTGATTACTGCTTCAGTTTCCTTGCTGGTTATGGGTCTGTTCGGGTTTCCTATTTCTTCCTGTTTCAGTTTTGGTAGTTTATTAGTTTCTAGGAATGCATCCACTTCTTCCAGATTGCCTAATTTGTTGGCATATAGTTGCTCATAATATGTTCTTAAAACTGTATTTCCTTGGTGTTGGTCATGATCTCTCCTCTTTCATTCATGATAATATTAATTTGGGTCCTTTCTCTTTTCTTTTTGATAAGTATGGCTAGGGGTTTATCGATCTTATTAATTCTTTCACAGAACCAGCTTCTAGTTTCACTGATCTGTTCTACTGTCCTTTTGGTTTCTCTTTCATTGATTTCTGCTCTGATCTTTATTATTTCTCTTCTCCTGCTTGGTTTAGGCTTTACTTGCTGTTCTTTCTCCAGCTCCTTTAGGTGTAAGGTTAGCTTGTGTATTTGAGACTTTTCTAATTTTTTGAGAAAGGCTTGTATTGCTATGTACTTCCCTCTTAGGACTGCCTTTGCTGCATCCCAAAGGTTTTTAACAGTTGTGTTTTCATTTTCATTTGTTTCCATGAATTTTTTAAATTCTTCTTTAATTTCCTGGTTGACCCATACATTCTTCAGTAGGATGGTTTTTAACCTCCAACTGTTTGAGTTCCTTCCAAATTTCCTCTTGTGATTGAGTTCAAGTTTCAAAGCACTGTGGTCTGAAAATATGCAGGGAATAATTCCAATCTTTTGGTACCAATTGAAACCTGATTTGTGACTCAGTATGTGATCTGTTCTGGAGAATGTTCCCATGTGTACTTGAGAAGAATGTGTATTCTGTTGCTTTAGGATGGAATGCTCTGTATATATCTGTGAAGTCCATCAGGTCCAGTGTGTCATTCAAAGCCCTTGTTTCCTTGTTGATCTTCTGCTTAGATGATCTGTCCATTGCTGTGAGTGGTGTGTTAATGTCCCCTACTATTATGGTATTATTACAATGTGTTTCTTTAATTTGGTTATTAATTGGTTTATATAATTGGCTGCTCCCCAGTTAGGAGCATAAGTATTTATAATTGTTAGATCTTCTTGTTGGATAGACCCTTTAAGTAGGACATAGTGTCCCTCTTCATCCCTTACTAGAGTCTTTGGTTTGAAATCTAATTTGTCTGATACAAGGATTGCTGCCCTAGCTTTCTTTTGATGTCCATTAGTGTGATAAATGGTTCTCCAACCCCTCATTTTCAATCTGGAGATGTCTTTGGGTCTAAAACAAGTCTCTTGTAGACAGCATGCAATGGGTCTTGCTTTTTTATCCAATCTGATGCCCTGTGTCTTTTGATTGGGGGATTTAGCTCATTTACACTCAGAGTAACTATTGAAAAATATGAATTTAGTGCCATTGTATTACCTGTAAAGTCCCTGTTACTGTATATTGTCTGTGTTTCTTTCTGGTCTATGTTACTTTTGGGCTTTCTCTTTGCTTACAGGATCCCCTTTATTATTTCTTGCAGGGCTGGCTTAGTGATCACAAATTCTTTTAGTTTCTGTTTGTCCTGGAAGCCCTCTATCTCTCCTTCCATTCTGTATGACAGCCTTGCTGGATAAAATATTTTTGGCTGCATGATTTTCTCATTTAGTACCATGAATATATCATGTCAGTCCTTTCTGGCCTGCCAGGTCTCTATGGATAGGTCTGCCGCCAGTCTAATGTTCCTACCCTTGTACATTAAGGACCTCTTGTTCCAAGCTGCTTTCAGGATTTTCTCTTTATCTCTGAAATTTGCAACTTCACTATTATATGTTGGGGTGTTGATCTATTTTTATTGATTTTGAGGGAGGTTCTCTGGGCCTCCTGGACTTGAATGCTTGTTTCCTTCCCCAGATTAGGCAAGTTCTCAGCTATGATCTGCTCAAATATACCTTCTGTCCCTCTCTCTCTCTTTCTTCTTCCTCTGGGACCCCAATAATTCCAATATTGTTTTGCTTTATGATATTGCTGATTTCTCAAAGCCTCCCGTCATGGTCCATTAATTGTTTTTCTCTGTTTTCCTCAGCACCCTTCCTTTCCATCATTTTATTTTCTATATCACTGACTCTCTCTTCTGCTTCATTTACCCTAGCTGTTAGAGCACCCATTTTAGACTGCATCTAAGTTAACACATTTTTAATTTTGGCTGATTAGATTTTATTTCTGCACTAAGAGATTCTCCAGTGTTTTTTATGCTTTTTTTCAAGCCCAGCTAGTAACCTTATAATCACTATTCTGAATTCTAGGTCTGACATTTTACTTATATCCATATCGATTAGATATATGGCAGAGAGTATTACCTCTGGTACTTTCTTTTGTTGTGAATTTCTCCTTCTGGTCATTTTGTCCAGAGGAGAATAGATGAATAAGAAAACAAAATAAAAAATATCAACCATGACCCCAGTGAAATACACACTAGACAAATCTGAAGAGGGCAGGAAACCACCTGCCCCCCCCAAAAAAGGGGAAAAAAGAGAGAATATAATCTCACAAGTGGACAAAAAAGGGTGATTCATTTGGTCCTGGGTGTATTTTGGTTTGTTTGTTAGCAGACACTAAATCCCAAAATTGTAAAGAAAGAAAAACTTATATATATACAAAAATAAAACTGAATACAGTGAAAGGAAGCTGAAGATGAATATATCTATAAAATATAAGTGCAAAGATGAAAATTAAAAAAAGACTTAAAAACAAAGAGTTGATAAAATAAGAAACCAGTTGAAAAGAAAAAAAAAGAAAAAGAAAATTTTAAACTGAAAGACTACAGACTTATGAGAAAAAACCTTGAATTCTATATACTATTTTCCCCTAGCACAGAAGTTTTTCAGTTTTGTGTGATCCATAAACTTGGTATTCGCCTGAAGTTCCTACTGGTCTTCTGGGGTGGGGGGGTGTTGCACTAATTCTCAGGTGTCTTTTCTTGGGCAGAGTTGCACCACCCCTTGCTAGGGGGCTGGGCTCAGTGTAAACTGCTTCAGGTTGCTCTATGTGGTTTTTGTTCCCTGAAGGTTTTTTTTGCCACTTGCAAAAAGTGGTTGCTTTTTTCTTTGTAGAATTGCAGCAATTCTTTTCTTAGATCTCAGGTTGAATTCACAGGTGTTCAGAATGATTTGATAGATATCTAGCTGAATTTAAGGGTCCAGATGAAACACGGGTCCCATACTCTTCTGCCATCTTCCCTCTACTACCTCTATTTATTTTTAAGTAGGTTCCATGTCAAGCACAGAGCCTTGAACTCACAACCCCAAGATCAAGACCTAAGCTGAGATCAAGAGTCAGATGCTCAACTGACTGAGCCACCCAGGCACCCTCCCCACCCCTATTTTTTAGAAGTGCAAAACGTGATGTAGAGAATTCAGATAACTTAAATATCTCAGTTTCTCTGTCACTTTCTCTCCCTCTCTCTCTTTCTCTCTCTGTGTATCTCTGTCTCTGTTTTCCACCACCTTCCCCCCACAAATACACAATTACATGGAAGAATCAGAGTCCAAACATCTGGTTCCAAAACCTATGCTCTTTTTTGTTCTACTTCAATGTCATAAATAGAAAGGAAAACACGAAACAAAAATAACAAAATAACAAAAACAGTCAAGGATTAAAAGAATTTCTAATAGTCATAATTTCTAGGATTAGGAAAAATATACACAAAAAAGTTATCACTAAAGTAAAACGTCTTTTTGCTTCTTATTTAAAAGTCACCTAAGAAAATATAAAATTGTCTACATTTCAGACAACTAACTGAATAAAGCATAACACCAGAAGATATTTCTCCCCAACCTTACCTTTTTTTAAAATTTGTTTATTTGAGAGAGAGAGAGAGTGTGAGTGCGTACACACATGAGTGCTGGGGGAAGGGCAGAGGGAGAAACAGACTCCCTACTAAGCAGGTAGCCTGACTCAGGGCTCCATCCCAGGGTCCAGGGATCATGACCTGAGCTGAAGGCAGATACTTAACCAACTGAGCCACCCAAGCACCCTATCTCCCCAACCTTTCATTCAGAATTCAATCCAAGCTTTTTATTTCCTCATCTATAAAATCAAGATCATGGTATGAAAATTACACTTGAAAATGTACTCAAAAGTGCTTTGGCAAAGTGTTATCAATATTGGTCATCATTATTCTCTTAAGGTCTGTAAAGAATAGGCAAAATCACATTTTCTCTAAATGTATGATATATGGATTAAAGAGAGAGGTCCTGTTTTTAAGCAGCAGAAAGAGATATGAGAAAGGGATCCAAAATGTAATCTTTTAGTATAGGGTCATGGTGTCAGGTATGTGCTACTAGAAAGAAAATGAGGTCTGCCAGAAGCACCTGCATAACAACTTTTCTTTGTATTAAATATATTATTATTATTATTGACGGTAAAAAAAGAAAGTGGAAGATGTTCATAGGGGCAGTTGTTGTTTTTTTTTAAGTCATCTTGAGGGGCACCTGGGTGGCCCAGACAGTTGAGCTCTGACTCTTGGTTTCAGATCAGGTTATGATCTCAGGGTTGTGAGATTAAGCCCTACATCAGGCTCCACACTCAGCAGGGAGTCTGCTTGAGGATTCTCTCTCTGCCTCTCACTCTGCCCCTCCTCTCTCAAGTAAATAAATAAATCTTTTTAAAAAAGTCATCTTGAAAAGGAACACATCCTCCTGGTTTTACTTTACAAAAATAAATAAATAAATAAATAAATAAATAAATAAATAAATAAAGGAGAGACAGTCATAGTTTGTGGCAAATCAGGAAGGGATAACGGACGCCCAGCCACCTCCATGTGGACACAGGGAGCCTGTTCCCCTTCTCTCGGAGTGCACACAACTCCACCCTCCTTATTTCCTTATTCGCTGCGGTAACCAGTTTATTTTCACAGTACGGCAGCTGGTTAGGAGGGGAGAGTTTTACTGTGTTTAATGATTAGCTTGATGGGAGGCAACTAGTCTGTTTTGGCTGGGTCTACAGTTGCTTTTTTAGTTGAATAAAACATAATCATCTGGATGGAACTAAGTTTTTGTTTGGGACAAACTCAATCTTACAATTTGTAAATACCCATAAGAACAAATCTACCTATGTTAGTTTCCACAGTAGTAAATTTGACTGAATTCAAAGAATATCCATGCAGTACTTTGTGCCAGGGCATCTTAGGTTGTAAGACTATAATATAATAGTGAATAAGAGATTTCCCCCCAAATAATCTGATGATCTGCCTGTATAATGCTTTTATTATGTTGATTAAAAAATGTCTACTTGGGAATTCCACATATATGTTTTTTTTTTTATAAATATGATTTATACCCTTAGCTTTTTAAAGATTTTATTAAGATATATTTATTAAGGAAAACACGAAACAAAAATAACAAAATAACAAAAACAGTCAAGGATTAAAAGAATTTCTAATAGTCATAATTTCTAGGATTAGGAAAAATATACACAAAAAAGTTATCACTAAAGTAAAAAGTGTTTTTGCTTCTTATTTAAAAGTCACCTAAGAAAATATAAAACTGTCTACATTTCAGACAACTAACTGAATAAAGCATAACACCAGAAGATATTTCTCCCCAACCTTACCTTTTTTTAAAATTTGTTTATTTGAGAGAGAGAGAGAGTGTGAGTGCGTACACACATGAGTGCTGGGGGAGGGGCAGAGGGAGAAACAGACTCCCTACTAAGCAGGTAGCCTGACTCAGGGCTCCATCCCAGGGTGACCTTGGAGGAGGGGTAGGGGGAGAGAATTTCATTTCATGATTTCAGGGAGAGACAGAATCTTAAGCAGACTCCACACTGAGCATGGAGCCTGATGTAGGATTTGATCTCACAACCCTGAGATCATGACATTGCATTGAAACCAAGAGTCAGAAGCTCAACTGATGGAGCCACCCAGGTGCCCCAATACCTTCAGCTTTTTAAATGGTGATATGAAGGACAAGTAACAGCTATTTCACAGGGTTTCTCTGTTCTTTTCTCTAATCTGTTCCCCCAGCATTTCCCCTATCTCAGTGAATGACAATTTCATCATCCCAGTTGCTCCAGCTAAAAGCCTGGAGACATCATTGTCTTCTCTCAGAGATGCTTCTCTCACCAGCATCTACCCATGTCTTACCATCTCCCCTACAACTACCATGGACCTTTTGCTTGGATGATCACAATCGACACAGGATGGATCTCCTCCCTCTTACCTTTCCCCTTCCTTTTATTCTCAGCATAGCAACTCAAAGCATCACATTCAAAAGTGAATCAGTTCATGGCAACACATTACTTTTATCAATACCCTCCAATGGCTTTCCAGCTCACATGGAGTGAATGCCAGTTCTCCAAGGTTCTTCCATATTTGTTTCTTTGTGTGTGCCCCTAGCCTCATTTGCCCTTTCCCTTGGTTCTCAGCACATCAGCCTCCCTGGCCCATGTGATACCCACTGAACACTGAAGTCACTCTCCTCCCTCAGGCTTTTGTCCTTATTTCTTTGCCTGTGCTAACTGGTTTGGTCCCACACCCTTCTCTGATCACCCTACTTCACTGCAATCCCCCAACAATTCCAAAACTATTTCCCTATGTTTTTTTTTTTTCCCATAGCAGTTATCATTTCCTAACATACTATGATTTTTATTATTTATTTTATCTAATTTTCTCCACTGGAAAGCAGGTGGGAAGGGATTTTTGTTTTCCTTATTGCTGTATCTCCAGTACCCAGAACAGTGTCTGACACCTAGTAGGTATGCAGTAAAGATATGTTACATGACTGAATGTTAGAATGAGGGGGATGCTTTTTATATTCCAAATAAGGAAGTGTAGTCTAACCTTTGAAATAACATTATACAGGAGTGGTCTCTGTGATATAAAAAATTTTTGTGTGATGCAGGCAGCATTTTGTGTTGACTCTCAGCAACAAGACCATCAATCACACCAGAGATGACAGAAAGTGTTAGAGCTTTCGGGGGGAGGAGTGATAGGCATTTGGAGATGCTATCCTCAAGCACAGAAATAAATGAATGCTCATTTGACCTCAAATTAACCCCTAGCACAAAATGTAGGAGAATTCTCCCTTCCTCAGAAGGAAGGAAGGGAGAGTTCCTTTACCTAATCTCTGGGCCAGCCCTACACAAAATCCCTTGTGCAGACTTCATCTGGGAGGAAGCTGCAGAGTAAAAGAGGAGGCAAAGCTGACACAGGGTGGAAGAGACAGCCTCTGAAAAAAGAGAGGTCAGTCAAGTTTCATTCTTATCTCCTGGGAACTTCTAGCTTTGAAAGCCCAGGTAAGTCATAGAATTCCTGTAATGAAGACAAATTTTCCTTTTTACCTTAACCTAAATCAGAAAACTGAAGCATATGAAAAAACTAAAATAACCCAACTTTTGCATTCAAAGAGAATTTCATTTCATGATTTCAGGCAGGGCCTCCTCTAAAGCACCAGAGAGGAGGCCCACTTATTTACGGAAAGAAAATTATAAGAAGACATTGATGCGGGCGCCTGGGTGGCTCAGTTGGTTGGGCGACTGCCTTCGGCTCAGGTCATGATCCTGGAGTCCCTGGATCGAGTCCCGCATCGGGCTCCCTGCTCGGCGGGGAGTCTGCTTCTCCCTCTGACCCTCCTCCCTCTCATGCTCTCTGTATCTCATTCTCTCTGTCTCAAATAAATAAATAAAATCTTTAAAAAAAAAAAAAAAAAAGAAGACATTGATGCTGCATTGACAAATGGACACACTGTAGTTGTTTTTTGGAAGCAATACCTTAACATGTTTAAGATCTTTGTTTACCAAACAAACAAAAAATGCAGAAATATGAAAGCTACTATTTTATCAGGGTAAAAATCACCCTTTCTGGGTGTTCTACCCTTCATCTCTCTCTACTCCATCCATCTTCTAGCAACATCTTAATCTTACCACAGTTCAGCCCATCTCCTGTTTCTCCCTCTCAGATATCTCCAGGGACTTTTCATTGTTTAAAACAGTGGGTGGTGAGATTTTTATATTTAAGCAATAGAATCCTTTCTTAAAAATAAGTGTTATACCAAAATGTAATACAGATAAAAAGTGGAAAGTAGGGAAGGGATAGAAAACCTAGAAACCAATTGGTTCTTAAACCCATCCCCACCACCACCTACCACCACACACACATATTCACAAATATTCAGGCCATTCCCAAGACCCTGGCCTGAAAAATTAAATAGCCTTTTTTCCCCACTCTGTTATTCAAGATCTTCCACAAATGATGACCCCAAATTACCCTTCCATTATTCTGTTTCAATATCCAATAGCTATCCCATGTTAAACCAGAGCATCCTGCTCTGGTACTTGGAATATTTGCTCACTTTCATTCTGCCATGTCTCATATCATAAAAAACTGGGATTGGGATCAAGTGCCTCCTAGTTGTGTGAACCTTATGCAGGTTACAGAACCTCTACAAGCCTTTGTTAATCCATCTACAAGAGCTGAAAACAGAAGTACCTACCTCATAATGTTATGAGCAACCCCATGAGAAGCAATTAGCACCTGGATGGTAGAAGTGTCCCATCACTGTTGGTTATCATCCCATGCCCAGAATGCCTACATGTTGGGAAGGAGCTCAGGTGGCCCAGCACTCCTGCCACTTCAGGGAGAACTCTAATACCCTCTAAGATGGTCATTCTGAACATCAGCAGCCTGAAGACTTCCATGTCACCAAACAGAAAGAGTCTGAAAATTGTGCTTTCCTTGCTCACAGTTGGCGACACATTCTTGGAATGTGTGAACTGTGAAAATCCCACTTATTTCTTCCTTAGTTTTTAATGATCAAATTAGTGAAAAGACCCCAAATCCTCTAGCACCCCTCCGCATGCTAGATGCAGACTAAGGAAGGCCTAAGAGCAGTTTTCTGTGACTCCTGTGAGCAGGATGCGGTCTCAAGTGCCACAGAATAAAGCAAATAAGGAGTGCTAGCTAGTTGGGAGTCTTCCAAATCCTCTCCAGTAAGGTTGTACAAGGGATGACACTGAATGGGTTATGTTGTAACACTGCTGCCCTTAGTTCTAGGACTGGCTCCAGGTCTGGCTCCAGGACGTCATCCATCTCCCCTGGTCACCTCAGTTCACAGTCCCCAGCATCACACAAGGCTATCATTATCTAAGTATTTCATGATGAGAGGAAGGTTGGGAGGAAGTGTCCTCTCTCCCTCACTCCTGCTGGACATCTATGCTGGTTGCCCTGCACGGGTTTGGTTTTGGGAGAAATGCTCACCACTGTTCTCTGCAGTCTGTTGTGGTCCTGGAAAGCTGAGTCATGTCAGCAGCGGCTTCTGGAGCCATGGTGGCCCCATAGTTAGTCCTGATGCTCTGCACTGTGTTAGCCCTGGAGATGCTGTGCCAGGCAGTACCAGTGCTGCCAGGACCCTTACACCAGGCCCCGAGCCCAAGTGCCATGGAAGTGGTGGTACTGATTCTCATGGTAGGATTCTTAGTCCTCAAAAGTCTACTCTGTGCAAGTAGAACAAAGAACTCCTGGCTACGAGAATTTCTGTCCTTCAGGAGAGATGAGATCAAATTCTTGAGAAGCTTAGTCTCGTTAAAAAAGAAAGGCAAGAGGTGGAGGTGCCCAGCTGTTTACTTAGGTTTAAAAGGCCTTCAAGAAGAGAAACATAAACATTTAGAAAAGTTGAACTGATGCCTGACATTACAAGAAAGATTCAATCCTTAGAAGATGCATCAACAAACATCCAATTTCAAGTAGCCGCCACTAAAACAGCTTTCAAAACACATCTGAAAAATAAAGAACGACTTCATACAGCACTAAAAATGCTTTGGATAAAAATTCTACTTCTCAAGAAGTATAAGCTGCTTTCACAAGAGGCTAAGGAATGGAAGCAAGAGTGAACGAACTTGTGTTAAACAGAATAAAGTAGCAGAAAACGCTGAAGTGCCTATGGGACAAGTTTAAATGACAAAGTCAAATGAAGCCTTTGGATGCCCTCTTGCTAAAGAAGAGAGACTGGGTTGCTGTTCCTGAAGAAGCAACATGGGGGCGGGGGGGGTTGAAACCTGGAATTAGAAAAAAGAATGTACCAGAAGAAAGAATGCACCAGAAAAAGGAGACCTCTTGAAACAGGAAATCAAACCAGTTTTGAAGAAACTGATTGACAGGGCTGAGTCAAATACATATTTAAGAAAAAAAAGAAAGAGGGCGCCTCGGTGGCTCAGTTGGTTAAGCAATTGCCTTCGGCTCAGGTCATCATCCTGGAGTCCCGGGATCGAGTCCCGCATCGGGCTCCCTGCTCAGCAGGGAGTCTGCTTCTCCCTCTGTGACCTCTCTCGCTTTCATTCTCTCTCAAATGAATAAATAAAATCTAAGGAAAAAATAAATAAATAAAAGAAAATCCACTGCAGGAAGTCCAGGAGAAACTTTAGGTCCTTTCTGAACTATATTAAATAAAAAGTGAATTTTCTCCAAATAACCGATGGAGAACTAATTTTATCCATAAAAACAGATGTGAATCTTTTCAAAGCTAATATCAGATCATCCATGCATGTGAAGGGCTGGACATCTATACAGTACAAGCCAAAATTCTTTCAGAAAAATCTGAATGAATCACAAATTCTTATCAAAGCCCGTTTATTGCTCATGAAAGAAAAGTTCATGTTTAAGAGCCTTATTAGCTGAGAGAAATCTCAATAACTAAAGGAGAAACAAGGCATACATCAGAAAAAAAATTATTGTGGAAGAATTTAAACATTTTGAAAAGTATACTTATGTCCTCCTTTCTGTTGGAAACCGGGTATTTGACAGAAGGTTGCAATGAGCACCAGGGAATCCTCTGGAAAACCAGATCCCCATGGAAGAAATTGTGATGGTGGAGGGATTCAGTTCCAGCATCCCATATGAACCAGATGCCATTCTACGAGGGGCCAGAACCCTTGGGGCAGAATCCCTCCATGAGGCCACCTCCATCCTGATGTAGGAGATCCTCCACGAGGGCATGCCAGAACTTTTCCTGGGGTTTTTTGCATTGGCATTTGGGACCTTCTTTTTGATTCAACCCTCCCACCTGAATGAGAAGCCACAAGTCACAGTACTGGTTCTCCATCTCATGGTCCCATCACTGGTCAGACGTTACCCAGGGCTCCTAGGAGATAGTTCCCAAGAAAAGAACCCCCTTTCCCTCCCTTATTCTTGAAAGCAAGAACAAAACTCCCTAGGAATTCTCTCCTGCCACTGAGGGGCTTCCCTGGCTCAGAACATCCTCTACTGGCAACAAGAGGTATCTCTACACCAAGCTCTAAATTTGGTCTTCCACACAACCTGAAAGCAGATGCGAGTTACCTTCCAAGCTGATCCTACCTTAATAAGAAGCCTCTTTCTGAAGGTCCAAAACCATAGCAAGAAGCTTTCTGCCCCACCCTCAGACTAAAATAATTTGATGTTTTCTCCATTAATTGTATAGCCATTAAGCGATTATGGCTCAAATGGAAGCCTGATAGAATTATAATTCTTTTTTTTTTTAAAGATTTTATTTATTTATTTGAGAGAGAGAATGAGAGAGAGAGAGAGCACATGAGAAGGGGGAGGGTCAGAGGGAGAAGCAGACCCCCTGCTGAGCAAGGAGCCCGATATGGGACTTGATCCCGGGACTCCAGGATCATGACCTGAGCCGAAGGCAGTCGCTTAACCAACTGAGCCACCCAGGCGCCCTAGAATTATAATTCTTAGGATAATTTATAAATGTAGATTACTGAAATGTGAATCTTGTAAGTTAGTTACATCTTTGTAATTCTATGTCTAAGTAGCCTAATCACAATATTTTTATTGTTGTTAAGTCCATTAAAATCATCCAGGAACACAGCAAAAAATTTTTATTTCTCCTAATATAATACTGATTTTGGTTTTATTGTTATTATGTAATAATTTTATAATATTTCAAACGGTAACTTGATAGGACTGTCATTTTTAAGTGAATGTTTTATAGCTATACATTATATAAATGAGAATCTTATTAACAGTGGTTTATACCTTATACCTCAAATCCCTTCTATTGACATAGAAACTTGTTTTTCTTCTAAAGTAATTTTGAATTTCTTCTCATTTAGTTTATGCTATAGTTAATTGATTATACAAATTTCTCAATGGAAGTTAAATACAATTCTTAGGAGAATATTTTATAAATGTAGCTTAAAAGTGATTTTTCATGGACAAATGTTTCCTTTTCTTTTTCTCCTAAATAATTTAGGGATAAAATTTCCAGTTGTGGTTGCTTAATGGGTTCTCCACAATGTGAACAGTAGTTAGGAGCTTTATATGACCAATCTTGCAATTGGAGATATTCGAAACTCAGAGTTTATTTCTTTCTAACTGGGGCTGAATTTACTCAAGATTAATATATTTAAGTATATAAATCTTGATTTTAAAATACCTCTTCATCTTTAAAATTTTATATTTAATGGTTCCCTTTCTAGGAATTTGCTTTTGATCCTCTTCTATGATTTCTCCCTATAAACTCTCAAAGTCCTTTGTACTACCTTAATTGTACACTATCTTGCAACATCTTGGTCTGACCACTACTCCTATAAGACCGCAAGTTTTTTTGTGTGTGAGCGTGTAGTATGCTTCAATCTATGTGTGTTGTACTGTAACTGGTATATGTTTTAAACACAAGGACATTAGAGGTAATAAATGTTCATAAAACTGAATTAAAATCACTTTACTTAAATACAGTGAATTTGAAAACATACTGAGCGGTTTTCTACCACTGTACAACAGTGCCTGTGGCCGACGATCATTTAGAGGCCAGGGTTGTATCCCACATGTGTGCTTACAGAAACAGACTATCAGCTTTTCTATCTCAGGCAACACAATTCCTCTTTTCCCTCAGACATCCCCACAATGAGAAAGAACTGCTAGTCTTAAGCTGGATTTGGTGAGAAAGTACAAAGGTGATCAAGGAAATCTATGACTTTTACTGAAGAATAGCTTCCATAGTACATGTGCCCCTGCTTCCACAGGGGAGAATTATTTATAAATACAAAGGGCAGCCTCCTTTTATTCCTTAATATGAAACTTCTTGCTAATACAATGTTAAAGCTTTAAGCCATATGCTCAGAAAAGCCCAAACTGTGAAAATCTAAGGTTCTCATTACAGTTAACTTGGCTATATTGCACATTTTTCATATAATAAAACAACCCTGGAAAGTTCATCTAGATGTTGAGAGACAATATATGTGTACAATTTGGATGAGTTAACATTATGTGAAAGCCTTCACTTTTGCATTTCCTGGCTTTTGTGTGCCATTATTATTATTTATGACTCGGGTGTTGACAGCCAATTCAGCATTACATAAGCCATAGAGTAAGCATGGTTTCTGCCTTGGGGCTTACTGAATGAATTAGACAGGAAAAATATTTCATATTAAAACTCTCAACTCTAGATATAGCTCTCAAAGGTACAAGTTGTTTAAGACACTTGTCCTTTTCTTTCTTTACCTTTTTAACCTTTTGTCTTCATTTGCACACTCCTTCATCTGGAGATCAATGAAACAATGAATGGAGATGTTCATTTTCCTAAAATATAGTTAGTCTGGTGTCCCAGTGGTGCAACACTGACATTATAGGGGTAAAGAAGTGGAAAGGAGAACATAACTGTGACAATTAAGTTTTAACTCATTTGCCTCTGCACTTTGACACATGCTGGTTCTTCTGCCCATCATGTCCCTCCTCCCTGATCTCCCACTCAGAAGGCTCTTCCATTGAGAAGCCTTCCTTGACCTCTCCCAGGCCATGCCTACTGAAATCGTTTGTCTCTCACCTGACTATGTGCTCCCTGTGTGCGAGTAGTATGCCTTATTCATCTGTGTTATCACCAGCATCTAGCACTGAGTGCTCTGCCCTTATGGGAAGTGCATGAATTAAATAAAAAACAAGAAAGGACTAAGTTTGAAGTAGCAATATCCATCCTGTCTTTTAGAATGATATGACTGGTAAACTTTCCACCCTTCTACTCAAAGTCTTAATCATGATTATGAGTACTTTCTGACCCCATCAATAACCTTGCAATAGTTTACCAACCAGCATAATGCCTAAATGTATCATGGTCAAAATATGTCAGTTGCAGCCTATTATTGGTTTACAGGTACTCTACTTATTTTGGAAATAAGTCATTTTCCAGGACATAGCTGTCTTTCTTCTTCATTCATTAATCCTATCATTTCCTAAATCTTTTAATCTAATTAATACTCAAGGTTTTGCTTGATAATAGTTTGTTCTCCATCTCATTTGTTTTTCTTCTTCTGAAACTCCTATTATATAGACAGTGAATTTCTCACTCTGTCTTCCATATCTTTTGCCTTTTCTCTCACAGTTTTCCCTGCTTATCTCTCTGCTCCACATTCTAGAAGAATTCAAGTTAGTATTCTTATTCAATAGTTGTTTTTTATTTTTTTTTTTAAAGATTTTATTTATTTATTTGAGAGAGAGAGAGAATGAGAGACAGAGAGCATGAGAGGGAAGAGGGCAAAGGGAGAAGCAGACCCCCTGCTGAGCAGGGAGCCCGATGTGGGACTCGATCCCAGGACTCCAGGATCATGACCTGAGCCGAAGGCAGTCACTTAACCGACTGAGCCACCCAGGCGCCCTCAATAGTTGTTTTTTAAATATCCATTCTGATGTTTACTACTTTTTTATTTAATATTTCTTTTTAAAGCAAATGGTTAAAGAACTTGGAAAAGCAGTTAATGATACAGAGTCTAAATTATTAACAAACCCACATACCTATAACTTTATACTCTGGATGGCCAATAGAAATTTCAAACAAATATTTCCAAGAAAAACATTAAGCCTTTAAATAGCACTTCGTTTTATTTTGTAGTGGGTATCAGAATCCAATTCATTCACTGAATATTGATTACTTATCTCAGAGTCTGTATCTTGTACTCTTCTAGATGTTGTGGGAGTACAAAAAAAAATAGCATTTCTTATGCTCTGAGGTAGCTGATAATCTTTAATCTTTAAGTTTAACACTAACATATAAGATACTTATGATTTGGGAAGCCTGAGATATGCCTCATGATGATACACATGTTCACAGAGACTGTTTGGAGCATGAAGTGGTCCTAGTGAAGCATCTAGATTTGCTGACTTTGGAAGATACATTTCTTGTGGGCAGAAGCAAAAGGAAGACATCTGAACCCCAACTTAGAGCCCAGGTGGAGTTCTGGCCTTGCTAGAACTTGCACTCTGGCTGAGTGATCTCATTTTATCTGCCCATGAAATAGCATAATACTGAACTAATTAGGTAATTATGAAAATTAAACAAGGTGGCACACTCTTCAAAGTAATTTGTGATTAAGGAGTGCATTCTGTAATCTTTTTTTTTCTCCCCCTCTGATTTCACCCCCTTCATTTTTCCCTTCCTACTATTTTTTTTAACATATAATGTATTATTTGTTTCAGAGGTACAGGTCTGTGATTCAACAGTCTTATACAATTCACAGTGCTCACCATAGCACATACCCTCCCCAATGTCTATCACCCAGCCGCCCCATCCTCCCACCCCCCACCACTCCAGCAACCCTCAGTTTGTTTCCTGAGATTAAGAATTGCTCATATCAGTGAGGTCATATGATACATGTCTTTCTCTGACTTATTTCACTCAGCATAATACCCTCCAGTTCCATCCACGTCATTGCAAATGGCAAGCTCTCGTTCCTTTTGATGGTTGTATAATATTCCATTGTATATATATATACCACATCTTCTTTATCCATTCATCTGTAGATGGACATCTTGGCTCTTTCCATAGTTTGGCTATTGTGGACATTGCTGCTATAAACATCGGGGTGCACGTACCCCTTCGGATCCCTACATTTGTATCTTTGGGGTAAATACCCAGTAGTGCAATTGCTGGGTAATAAGGGACCTCTATTTTCAACTTTTTGAGGAACCTCCATACTGTTTTCCAGAGTGGCTGCACCAGCTTGCATTCCCACTAACAGTGTAGAAGGGTTCCCCTTTCTCCGCATCCCCGCCAACATCTGTCGTTTCCTGACTTGTTAATTTTAGCCATTCTGACTGGTGTGAGGTGGTATCTCATTGAGGTTTTGATTTGGATTTCCCTGATGCCAAGCAATATTGAGCACTTTTTCATGTGTCTGTTGGCCATTTGAATGTCTTCTTTGCAGAAATGTCTGTTCATGTCTTCTGCCCATTTCTTGATTGGATTCTTTGTTCTTTGGGTGTTGAGTTTAATAAGTACTTTATAGATTTTGGATACTAGTCCTTTATCTGATATGTCATTTGCAAATATCTTCTCCCATTCTGTCGGTTGTCTTTTGGTTTTGTTGACTGCTTCTTTTGCTGTGCAAAAGCTTTTTATCTTGATGAAGTCCCAATAGTTCATTTTTGCCCTTGCTTCCCTTGCCTTTGGCGATGTTTGTAGGAAGAAGTTGCTGCGGCTGAGGTCGAAGAGGTTGCTGCCTGTGTTCTCCTTTAGGATTTTGATGGACTCCTGTCTCACATTGAGGTCTTTCAACCATTTTGAGTCTATTTTTGTGTGTGGTGTAAGGAAATGGTCCAGTTTCATTCTTCTGCATGTGGCTGTCCAATTTTCCCAACACCATTTGTTGAAGAGACTGTCTTTTTTCCATCGGACATTCTTTCCTGCTTTGTCAAAGATGAGTTGACCATAGAGTTGAGGGTCCATTTCTGGGCTCTCTATTCTGTTCCATTGATCGCTGTGTCTGTTTTTGTGCCAGTACCATACTGTCTTGATGATGACAGCTTTGTAATAGAGCTGGAAGTCCGGAATTGTGATGCCACCGGCTTTGCTTTTCTTTTTCAACATTCCTCTGGCTATTTGGGGTCTTTTCTGGTTCCATACAAATTTTAGGATTATTTGTTCCATTTCTTTGAAAAAAGTGGATGGTATTTTGATGGGGATTGCATTAAATGTGTAGATTGTTCTAGGTAACATTGACATCTTCACAATATTTGTTCTTCCAATCCATGAGCATGGAACGTTTTTCCATTTCTTTGTGTCTTCCTCAATTTCTTTCATGAGTATTTCATAGTTTTCTGAGTACAGATTCTTTGCCTCTTTGGTTAGATTTATTCCTAGGTATCTTATGGTTTTGGGTGCAGTTGTAAGTGGAATCGACTCCTGCATTCTGTAATCTTAATAGAATTCCCTCTTCTTTTTTTAACCACACAAATCATTCTAAATTAGAAACAGAAGAAAAAAGAACCGAGATATCTTCCTTTTCAGAGTGTCAACCCTAAGACAAAGTTTAATTTCTCTGCTTAGAAATAACTCTTTACAATGTAAATCAATAAATACATACTATAAACCAGACACACATGTCATACACATGTAGTTCTCCTTAAAGGTCCAGATAGTACAGATTTTAGGCTTTATGAGCCATATGGTCTCTGTCATGACTATTCAACTCTGCTGTTATAGCACAAAAGCACCCACAGATAACATGTAAATGTATGGGCATGGCGGTGCTCCAATGAAACTTAAAAAAAAAAAACAGGTGGTAGGCCAGATGTGGCCAGTGGGACATAGTTTGCTGACTCCTATTCTAGGTAATACTGAAATGAAGACAAACTCCCTGACCTCGTGAAGCTTACATGCTAGTGGGGACAATAATCAATAAAAAAACAAACAAACAGTATACAATGAAATGGCAGATGGTATTAAAGTTTCATGAAGAAAAGGAGAAGCAGAATAAGAGAAACAATAGTAATGAGTGGGGAATGGAGAAGCTATTTTAGATGGAGCAGTCAGGGAAGGCCGCTATGGGGAATTACCACTTGAGATGAAACTGGGATAAAACCAAGGAGCAGTGCCATGTTTGCCAAGTGAATAGAAATTCTAGGAAAAAACCCTGCAGATAAAAGAGCTATTATGTTGTGCAATGAGCTGAATAGTGGTTCTCCAAAGGAAATGACAATCAGGAACCTTAGAATATGAGTTTACTTGTAATAAGAGTCTTTGCAGATGAGATTAAGTTAAGGATCTTGAGATTATCCTGATCAGAGTGGGCCTTAAATCCAATGACAAGTCCTTATTCGAGAAGAAAAGTGGAAACACACAAAGAGAAAAGAGGGCAGAGGCCAAGTGAAGACAGAGGCAGAGACAGGAGTTACAAAGCTGCAAGCCAAGGAATCCCAGATTGCCAACATCCACCAGAAGCTAGGATTCTCTCTCATTGCCTCCAGAAAGGATCAACCCTGCAAACATCTTGATTTTGGATTTCTTGTCTTCACAACTGTGAAAGAATACATTTTTATCTTCAGCCACCCAGATTCTGGTAATTTGTTAAGACAGCTCTAAGAAACTAATGCAAATGGAAATATGCTTGGTATGTTCCAAGAACAGCAAAACCAGTAGAACTAGAGCCATGAGGGCAGAACCAAAAGGGGTAAACTGGGAAGATATCTAAAATATTTAGTGGTGAACATGACAAAGGCACCGCCAATCAGAACATACGCCATTCGTTACAGCCTGCCAGTACATACTGATACATTTTCAACCAGAGAGGTCAGAGAAAAGACTGGAGAGGTCAGCAGAGGCCCGATCTTACTGGGATGTGTATGCCATGGAAGAGAGTTTGGATTTTACTTTGAGTGTACATGGAAGCTATTGGAAGGTTCTGAGTAGGGAAGGAACATGATTTGATGTCTGATTTTAAAAAGATCATTCTAAATGCTCTGTGGAAAAATGGACTGTAGTGGGAAGGCAAAAGAAGTAGGACAGTAGGTAGCTCTGACGGTAATCTAGGCATCAGATGATGGTTGCCTGATTCAGGGTCGCTATATGATCCTACAGGTTGTGCACAGCACAATCCGAGGTGTCATTCACAGTATGAATACTGTATATTTGTCACATGGTTTATGTCTTTGTTATAACAGCTTTCCAGCAGATATGCTGTGATGTGTCTTCTTTGGAGAAAAACAGTACAGAAGAGCAATATTCCCAAAGATGGTATGTCTTGAGAAAGGGATGCATTTTAAAAATCTGCACAAGAGCTAATGATGCTTGGGCCTTGGGCTACTGGTGAGAAGGTACTAAGAAGAGGTCAAATTCAAAGTAGATTATAGAGGTAGAATTGATGGACTTGCTACTGCTGCTGGGAGTGAGACTGAGAGAAAAATCAAGGACAACACATCACTTTCTCAATTTGAGTCACTGGGTGATATAATTTACCAAGATGGGGTAAACCGGGTAATGCTCCTCTGGTGTGTGGGGTGTTTGTGTGTGGTGGGGCTGGACTCTAGATTTGCTTCTTCCTGTTATCTTTGAGATGCCTGCTAAACATTCAAGTAAAGAGATCTAGTAGACAGCTGCATATACTAAATTGGGGGTTAATTTTTGATAAGCTCTTTTCCAGCATTATTGTATCTTCAAATAATGTAATAAATTGATGTCACATTTCCTCCTAATAGTGTAAGGTTGACTGGATAAACTGGATTTGTATCTAGTGCCCAAAGACCAAAAAAAAAAAAAAGCACTTTTCAAAAGGTGCTTGGAATTGACTGTGATTATCTAGGAAAATTTACAGTGGATGAACCACATCTGGGCCTCTAGCCAAGTCACTGCTGAGCCTTTTATCACTGGTTTGTGTGGCTCAGCACTGCCTTCATTGACTTTGGGGGGGGCAGAAAGTCTCTGTGGATGTTAATGTTAAGTAATCTTTAACAGTAGGAGTTTAATGAGTTGTTTTAGTGTTGGATGGTAAGTACTTCAAATCCATAATTCCACTTCACACTGCCTTTGTTATCCAACACCATCTGAACTGAAATGCACCTTTGAAAGAGTTCCTAAGAGAAAATTGTTTATTATTCCTTTGCCCAAATAGCCTCCCTTGGCCCATACAGAAAAATTATTTATGTATGGGAAAAAATGACTTTCATCAGCTATAGGTCACACTGGGTATTAACAGACAGAGGAAATTGTTAATAAATGATTTTTATAATGCTTGTAGACAATGAAATGACACATAACTATGTCTCATAAGTAAATTCTAAACATGTTCAGATTGAAAGAAAAGCATTAAACTTATGCTTTGTTTTTTCTTCATTTCCCTACACTCTCTTCACCAAAGTTTTCTCAATGAATGCTGCAGAGCACAGGAAAAGGCATTTTTTTCCCAATGCTTCCCACAGCCTTGTGACAGTAATTCTAGGGTTTGGAAAACTAATGTCAGTTTTGACACCCAGGACTATCTTGAAGTTCCCAAATGTATCAGTCTACTAAATAGGTCTTGGCTGCCATATAGTAAATATGAAAGTGTCTCTGGGGAGATTAAGAGTCACTTTTGCTGGGGGTAGGTATCTCTATATCTGTATCTTTGTATTTATCTCTATGTCTCCATCAGAGCTTAGAGACATTGACAGGTAAATTCTTCAGAAAGCATGATAAATGTTGATTTTCCTTTTAAAAATAAACAACAAAAAATACCCTATAAATCCCAAAACCCCTCTTTTCTAAGCAGACTATTGAAGATACCTGCACTCATCAGTGGGTAACTAGATCTTGGGATGTGGGATGTCCAGGTGGCATCAGAGCTGGCTGGTGGTGATCTCTGGCTCTGACAAAGGCCATCAACATGATGTTGAGCAAGTTACTTAACCTTTCTGAACCTTAGTCTCCTCATCAGAAAATGGAGATTGTTGTAAAGATTAAATGAGAAAATGTACTGAAAGCTAACTCAAGGCCAGAATTCTTCCAATGTCATTTCTTGTCTCTTATTGAGCTATTAGAAAAAGGCAGCCACTAAGTGGGAGCTAGAAGATGATGTTGGGGCATCCAGCAGATTGAAATCCCAGGTTTGGATTGATTGATTGATTGATTGATTGATTTTTTACTTTCTTAGACAGAGAGGGGGAGGGGAAGAGGAGAGGGAGAGAGAGAATCTTAAGTAAGTTCCACACCCAGTGTAGAGCCTGATGTTGGGCTCGATTTTACAACCCTGAGATCAGGACCTGAGCCAAAATCGAGAGTCAGATGCTTAACTGACTACACCACCCAGGTGCCCCCAAGGTTTGGATTGTAGGGAAATGTCTAAGGTAGTGAAGAAACCTGGAACTTCTGGTTGAATGGACTTGTAAAAATAAAAGCAGACTATCTATAAAAGTGCTTTATAGGCAGGGGCTATAAAATAGCTACAGGATATTACCTATCTATTTTTCTCCCCATGAAAAATATTTTTTATTTAAGGAAATAAGTATGTATGTGACTACTTTAAAGATTTCTATGTATTGTTTTTCCTTTTAATGACACTTTGCTTATTTATGATCCATGGTAACATAAAATAGGTTAGAATCCTGGACCACTCTTGGGGCGCCTGGGTAGCACAGTCAGTTAAGCAATGACTCTTGGTTTTGGCTCAGGTCGTGATCTCAGGGTTGTGAGATCGAGACCCACATCAGTCTCTGCGCTCAGCCAGAGTCTGCTTAAGACTCTCTCCCTCTCCCTCTGCCCCACCCCTTGCTCATGTTCTCTCTCTCTCTCTCAAATAAATAAATATCTTAAAAAAAAAAAAAAAGAAGAAGAAGAACCTTGGACCACTCTTATCCAGTCTTGCCTTCGGTGGGTGGGCCTTCTGGGTTCACTGACTTCCCTTACCAACTAATTAAGAACAGACCTGTCACTATCAGAAGAGTCATCTGTTTAGTGAGATGTGGATGTCATCAGTTACAATTTAGTGATCTGCCCTGTAGGAGTTATTCCAGGTGGCTATGACAATCACTTTATTTGATCATATCATATTTGGAACTGTTAAGAATCCCCACAAGGAGGAAAAGATCAGTGTGTTTAGAGGTTCACTGAAATTCTAATGGGATCTAGTCTATGATGGAGGCCTGGGAAGATTTTCATAGTACCCTGCTTGACATTTATGACCCCACATCTCCATCATGGAAGCATCTATTCTCATTGATGATTAGTAGGAAATAAAGCTTTTAAAGGGACCATGATTCATCCTTCAATCTCCCCTCTACAAACCGAATGATATCATATCCTTTAAGCGAACAGGAGGTGGTGTTCTAGCATCTCTCTCAGAGAAGGTTAGAATAAGACAAACAACAGACTCTCAGGGATGAATAACTTGAAAATAGAAACCCATATCCATAAACCCAACATGGTATAGTTCTGGAAGCTATGAGTGAGAAGATGTTGAAATATGCACAGTTTATTCCACTCTGTAAAATACAGAGGAATAATAGGAAAAATATACATTCTTAGGCTATCAGAAATAAGGAAATCTCTTCTTTTAAAAGTAGACAGTAAAAATGTCTTTAATATAAAACCATAGTTTTGTGTTACATACATATATATAGACAAGAAAAGTACACAATGCAAGAAGAACAAATTTTTAAAAACCTGCACAATGTAAAATTTTACAGAGAAACAATGTCAAATTAATTTAGTAGCAACTGTATTTCTTATAAAGTAAATGTGTACTTTATAGATATTTTCTTTTATTCTTAGGTATCACTACTTGGTCTGGTAATAATATAGTCTTCTACTTGCTATAAAAGCTATCATAGACAGGGTATCATTTCTGAAACAGTCATTTTTTTTCTCCTTTTTCTGATATGCATTATTCTATATGGATTTCTATAGAGAGACTAATAAATCTTATATCCTACTTAACCAGGAAAATTCTGGCCTGTGAACTGAAAATTGTTAGAAACTGAACAACCATGCATTAATACTAATTTGTTAGTATTTTATTCAAACTATGAATTTCTATTATTTGATAAAATGAAATATAAAATATGCACAATTAAGAATTTACTAGAATTTGTAATGCATTTGATGCGAAGATATTATCATGTAGTTTAAAAGTTAATCTCATTCCATTCATCCTACAATAAACCCAAGGCAACCAACCAATAACAAGGTATTATCTAAGACAGGTTAAACTTTACTCATGATTCTCATATCTAATGTGACACAGAAGAACTAAAGCACAGCTTAAAACCAAGCTTTCATTGCACTGTCTGAATCAGATTCTATATTCTTTTCTATAGAGATAGTATCATGACTACTGAGAACTGCAAAAACTTCTCTCCATGAGCACTCAATTCAAACCCCAGCACTAAAACACTTGACTAAACTTAAGCATGGCTTCTAGCAGCCCAAGGTGTTGTCCCTGGGGAGACCCCACCTCCTTTGGAGTTCCTGTCTGGAAAAGCTCAAGAGGGTCAAAAGAATTTATTGTTCTTTAAGCCAACACCTGAAGATAAAGGTTCCTGACCTCCATTTATTAGAGTATTTACTAAAAATAACTCACAATTGTGATCTTTCCTCTGTCCCTTTGAGGTGTAAAGGTATATCCTATAACTCAGGAATGTCTTTCTCAAGGACCTGGGAAAGCCATTCCTCTGAAATGTAACCATTCAGAAGGGTAGGACCTCTGTCCCTGCAGGAGAGTAGGAATCCTAACCTTGACTCTTCTTGAGCCCTGGCTTGTCCTCTTCCTTATTTTCTTTGTGAGGAATAGAGCTCATCTCCTTCCCCTACTATCAGCAGTTACTGAAGTAAATCTGTTGTCATTGCTTTAATGTCCAGCTTTGTTTATCTTTGACAGCACCAAGCTCTTGCTTTTCCACTGAAATATGATTATTATACCTATATCTTTGGGTAAGTGTCTAAAGAACTTCAATGAATATATGTGCTTTCTAAAAGTAAACTGAAGAGTAATATGTTGAAACTGAATAGATTTTTAAATTTCTGTTAGTTTCCTTGGCATGAAAAAGTTCTAGCAAATTTGATGGATGTTATTCTAGAAAAAGAGGAAAAACAGTGTTAAAAATTAGCCAAACAATTAAGCATCGAGATAGAAGGAATTCATCAAGAAATGACAACTTGGCGGGGCGCCTGGGTGGCTCAGTTGGTTAAGCGACTGCCTTCGGCTCAGGTCATGATCCTGGAGTCCCGGGATCGAGTCCCGCATCGGGCTCCCTGCTCAGCGGGGAGTCTGCTTCTCCCTCTGACCCTCCCCCCCCCTTTCATGCTCTATTTCATTCTCTCTCTCAAATAAATAAATAAAAAATCTAAAAAAAAAAAAAAAAGAAATGACAACTTGGCTATTAAAAGAAAGCTATTTCCTCAAATTTCTTTTCCTTTAGTAGACAGTGGTGGGCTGGGATACAGATTCAGCATTTGTAAGAGTTTGCTTTGCCATGATAGGTTTTTAGAACTCAAAAACTATTTTAAGACATGGAAGATTCTCTTCCTGCTGCCAGCCCCTCACATATCCTGCCAACCTCACTGCTGCAGAGAAGGATGTGAGCGTGTTTATTGAGACGCCAAGAGTCAGGGAATCCTCAGTTCCATTTTTAGCTCTTCCATTTATTTACTGAGTGATCTTGAGGTGACTTAACCTTCTTTTATTTTGGAACTTTGGCCAAGAATATAAATTATTATAATTTTCCTTAGAAGATTTCAGTAAAAAATGTTTTTTTATAAAAATGTATTATTATTTTGCATCTCTATGATCTTTCTCAGAACTGCAGCACCTCTATGAGGAATTATTGAGAGTTGTGGTAAAAAGAAAAATGTGCTGTTTTTCCACCTCTTGCGCTAACTCTTAAAAAGTAAGAAAAGGTAAACTCCCCAAACCACACATTGTTAAATGCGTGCTTGGTCCCTTCCCCACCCCCCAAATTCTCTCCCTCATCTGCAAACCCCTCAGGACTCAGGGAATCACACTCTCAAGTAATAGGGAAACCATATCAGAATCACCTTTTCAAAATATTGTATATGTAAAATATACGTAACATAAAATTGACCACTTAAATAAGTGAACAGTTCAGTGGCATTAAGTACACTCACATTGTGGTGCAGCCATCATCACCATCCTGCTCCAGAACATTTTCACTGTCCCAAACCGAAACTTCATACCCATTAAACACTACCTCCTATTTCCTGCTCCCCCAAGTCTTGGTAACCACCATTCTCCTTTCTATCTTTATGAATCTGACTACTCAATGTATCTCATTGGAGTAGAATGAAATCACACAATATTTGTCCTTTTGTGTCTGGATTATTGCACTTAGTATAATGTCTTTAAGGTCCATCCATGTTGTAGAATGTGTAAGAATTTTCTTCCTTTTCAAGGCTGAATGCAGGATAGTTTTCAACCTAATTTTTTAGGAAGTATAACCCCTATCTAAAAATTATCTTTCTGACTTTCATCATGCAACCAAATAGATGCTGGTAGATTTATAAACCAATTCTTCAGTTCCTTGAAACAGTTCAGTTCTAGGGGCTCCTGGGTGGTTCAGTCGGTTAAGCATCAGCCTTCAGCTCAGGTCATGATCCCACGGTTCTGGGATAGAGCCCCGCATTGGGCTCCCTGCTCAGCAAGGAGGCTGCTTCTCCCTCCCCCTGCTGTTCCCCTGCTTTTGCTGTCTCTTTCTGTCAAATAAATAAATGAATTATCTTAAAAAAAAAAAAAGAAAGAAACAGTTTACTTCTGAGGGACTACCACTATATTCTCTCATAAGAAATAAGGATTTTAGGAAAAATATACTTCTTAATTTGACTTCTCATAATATATACATTCTAATACATTCAACCTAAGTCTCAACAAAAAATGCAAACACAAAATAATATGCAATTCAAATGGCAATATTAATGTATATGTAATGTTTAACATAATATATTTAAATACATTGTATTATTCAAATATATAAAGTATTTCTGATATATCTATGTCAGATTATATTAAACTTACATATACCTAGAAAAATAGTGAAAATACAGTTGATTCACAACTCAAAAAACACTCCCCAACTCAACTTGGTAGATCCTTCATCCATGTTATAAAATGAAGGTGAAAAATTTTGCTGTTCACCATAGCACATACCCTCCCCAGTGGTGAGTGCTGTGAATTGTGCAAGACTGTTGAATCACAGATCTGTACCTCTGAAACAAATAATGCAATATATGTTAAGAAAAAAAAAAAGAAGAAGAAGATAGCAGGAGGGGAGGAATGAAGGGGGGAAATCGGAGGGGGAGACGAACCATGAGAGACGATGGACTCTGAAAAACAAACTGAGGGTTCTGGGGGCGGCGGGGAGGATGGGTTAGCCTGGTGATGGGTATTAAAGAGGGCACGTTCTGCATGGAGGACTGGGTGTTTTGCACAAACAATGAATCATGGAACACTACATCAAAAACTAATGATGGAATGTATGGTGATTAACATAACAATAAAAAATTTTTTTAAAAAATTTTGCTGTTGACATTAATGAAAAAGCTGAAGAAGAAACGATAAAAATAATTTCGGGACAGGTGGCATTTTCAGTGATGTACCAATTTGTAATTTCTGAAACAGGACATTTATTGAATAACAGCGACAATAGCTGGAAAGACTAATCAGTGCCCTCTGTCATCTACCAATCAAGAAGGTGACATTGTTGATGGATCAGTATCTAAAACTGATAATAAAGGCAGGAAAATTGTTCATGTTTCCATTTGGAGTTTTATCCTCAAGTAGGTGTGATTCAGGGAGTGCTTAAGGCTGGCAACTGGAAGCATCAGGACATAATTTGGTATTTGGTTCCATTTTGAGATCACTAGGCAGTTGAGCTGATAGAATTTAAAGCAGTCCCGTGTCCTCTCTGAAGCTTCAATGGAACACAGCCACCCATTAGTTACTCTGAAATAGGAGCCCAGAAGCTCTGATATCACTGAGAGCTGAGCCAAGTGAATCAACGTGAACTATATATAATACTTTCTCTGGGGCTGCCTTCAGCAGTAGAGTAAGACAGCAGTTTTGCTACTAGGCCTAGCTAAGATAGAACTGGTGTTGTGATAAATATATATATAAAAGATGCACTTGAGAACATAAAATGCACTACTGCCATCTTGTAGCTGCTCATATGAAGAGTTCAGGAGTACTCAGATGTTCCTGAAAACACGACATATTCCAATAATGGGACTCACGGTCTGTAACAAGGAGCCTGTAAAATGGCAAGGGGCAGAGATCTGGAGTATATACCCAGAACATTAAACAGCAAGTGCTGAGGGTGAGACCCTGCCCCCATGAGACCGGTTCTCAGGCAAAAGATGGGCTCTAGGATTTTACATCATTGCAGATTAGACAGAGTTAACACTAGTATGGTACTGATAAGGCTTTTCCCAGCGCTCACTGGCAATGGATTGTATTGTGGGGCTGAGACTCAATTATATTCCACAGAGATCACAAACACAATTTTTCTCATTTTCTAATAGAAAACCCTGGCATCATTTGCTTTTCTCTTTTGCATTTTGGGTCATTCCTGTCTCTAAGTCTTCTGCATTGGCTCCTGGCCTCCAACAGAGCCAGCAAGCCTATCAATGGACTTGGGGTTAGTGGTCTTGGATCTGAGTCTGACTTTCATTTCTTTTGGTCAAGCCATTTCGTTTTTTTCTTTCTTTTTTTTTTTTAAAGATTTTATTTATTTGACAGAGAGAGACACAGCGAGAGAGGGAACACAAGCAGGGGGAGTGGGAGGGAGAGACGCAGGCTTCCCGCTGAGCAGGGAGCCCGATGCAGGGCTCGATCCCAGGACCCTGGGATCATGACCTGAGCCAAAGGCAGACGCTTAACGACTGAGCCACCCAGGCGCCCCAGCCATTTAGTTTTTCTAGACATCTCTGTTGGTAAGGCAAGAGAAATAAGCTCACAGGCTTTCTGCAAGGACTAAATGAGATAATGTATATGAACAGTTCAGTGAGTACCTGGTACAAGGAAAATATCCAACAAATCTTAACTGAATTATAAGCTAATACAGTTAGAGATCCAAGCAAACACTTGACATGTATTTAAAATGATATTTAAAGTGATGGCTATCTATTTTAAATCCAGAGTTCTTTTAATAAGATGCTATCCTAAGGCTCTGTTTGTGTTCTATAGACAAACACGTGGTTTCTGACATGGGAACTCCAATTTGGCAAAGTCTGTCCTAATACTACATAAGCAATAGGTATTATTGCATTTGGACTCTAGTATGTGGCATCGTCATATTGCATTGCAAGCTGAATAAATTCTCATCCTTTGCTTCTCTGGCTTTTGTTGCAAAGACCCCCACTTGCACCATCAAGATGGCCAAACTGTTACTAATTGGCATAGGACACAAATCTGGTAAGTACCCAGTTAATATCATCAAGCAACGTAAGTCAGGACAAAACAAAATAAAACAAAAACATTATTTCATTTCCAGATAGAGAGAAGAGAAGGGGATGTAGGATTTCTAAAAATCAGGGTTTAATGTAGTTGGAATAATTGTGGTACACATGGGTAATTAAGTTTCTGGTATGCATTATTGTTTTCATAGAATGAAAACAATTAGATCATGTACAGCACAAAATCCACTCTCAAAGAACATGGCTTTTTTACATACAAGTTTAGGTTGCCATTCATAATGTTATTTACTGCACACATATTTCAATGAATGAAGCGCCATTCTTTCCTTAGATGTTTAAAACGCTATAACCCACAGACAAACAAAGGTTATTTCCCTTGATTTGTCCCATTTAAGCTAATTTCATATTGCTGAGAACATGAGAGAAAAGTTTACTTAAACTCCCTTTCTTCATGTTTTTGCAGGATTTCCTCAAGTTGGTTGTGTTCTCCTAATAAGTTTTCTCTACAGGCTCTTCTCAGAGAAGGGACAACTTGTCTATCAGATGTATCTTCCCTTACTCAGCAAAAGTCCCCTGGTCTTCAAAAATCAGTTCTGTATGGGAAGTGTCTACAGTCTCTATACTGTCCATTAGGGATTCCTGGCATCAAAGAGTATTTCCCAAAAGAGGAAAGCTAGCAGTGATCAAAAGTGATACAAATTCAGAACGATGAGCAGTTCTCAAAAATGTGCACCATGTTCCTATCAAAAGGCAGACCAGAGGCACCCGGCTGGCTCAGTCAGAAGAGCATGCAACTCTTGATCTTGGGGTTGTGGGTTTGAGCCCCATGTTGGGTGTAATTACTCAAAAATAAAATCTTAAAAAAAAAAAGGGCAAACCAACACATGGTTTTCAGAGTGAATGGTTCACTCTACACAGAGGGATCTTCCTATTTGTGGTGAATCTGGGATTTCAGGCCACTTCATGAGTCAGACATGCGAAATGGATAAAAGGGATCCTTAAATGGTCTCAGTCTAGATGCAGGTTCAGGGGTGTGCAGTACTGTCACTGTTGTCCTGGGATGACTAAGGAGCTTCTAATTCCACACTTTAAATGACTTCCCAGAGAGTTCTAGCCCATCTCACACCTCCTCGATTAAAAGTGAAGATGCCTAGCACAGTGCCTGACATAAGGAAGAAGCTCCACAAAGGGACTGTTCTTTCCATCCTTACTTTCATCCTTCCCTTATTTATTTCCAAAATTGAAGGTACAAGATGTATTGTGTTTATTGGCTGTGAGTGTAAAGGGTACCTGGAGCGTACCCATTGGGTGGGTCTGAAAACAGAATGAAAGCATGCTTTTGAACTAGAACACAGAACAGCTACTTCAAATTTGGCGTATTATGGAAAGGAAAATAAGATTCTGGTAGGCTAGTAAAAATTTTGTTTCCTTTTCTTGGCAGGCTCAAAAATCGTCTCTCTGAAAGTTAAAACAGCTATTTCTTGACAAAGCTAAAAGCCTTAAAATGTGCCTTTTTTCTTCTGGTTTCAAGTTCTCTATATTCCAGCTTATTTCACGTCTTATATTATTTCAACAAAGTACTCCAGAATATGTCTCAACTCTATTGGCCAAAATATTACATAAACCAATGCAAAAAAAAAAAAAAATGTTTGCTGAACAAAGAGGCCCCGAAGACTGAAGAGCCATCAGTGAGCTATTTTACCTTCATTTTGCTATTTTGATATCTGATTTTGTAGAAGGCTAACACGGTACTGTTAAGTTCTCAAAAATGGTTAGGAAAATTCCTCTGTTGCTTAGGTGGCTTTTCAGAAGAGGACAGCCATTGTCACAACTCCGTCCACCTACTCTGCCTGAGTATGAAAGGTACAGTGAACTCAAAGCTCCCAGGGGTTCTGAACCAGGTCATATAAGGGACTGCGGATTCTTTTCTCCTGTGTATTAGTACTGTCTCCTTTTTCCCACTGTAAGTTCTTTGAGTCACTTCCCATCCCACTGCTCTCTTTCTAATGAGGGGCTGCACCATCTAGAACAGTGCTTCCTACTAGAAATATAATGTAGGGCACATACATAGTTTTACATTTTCTGATAGCCACATTTTTTAAAAGTATACAGAAATAGGTGAGGCTAACTGCAATAATATATTTCATTTAGCACAATATAGCCAAAATATTATCAGTTCAACATACAATGGTTAATGAGATATTTTAAATTTTCTCTTTTTTGCACAAAGTTTCCAAAATCATGTGTCCATCACAGCACATCTCAGTTCAGACGAGTCACATTTCAAGTGCTCAGTAGAGACATGGAGTGAGAGATGACCATATTAAGATAGTATAGATTGTTCTTCCTCTCCATGTACTTAACTAAATCCTACCTAATTAAACTTCAAGGTTCAATTTAAATCCTGGGCTTAACACAGTCCTGTGTTCAGAGTATATGATTAATAAGTAGTTGAAAATCCACTGAATAAGTATTTCTGGCTCACAGAGGTTCGTGTACATAGCAGTCATGACTGCATATGAAATATCTGGTGTTACAGTTAGTACTTAACCTCCATCCAGCTCTTCCCTGGCCCCAGGCATAGCTATGTTCCATGCTTTACATATATTGTTTTATTATTTTTCATGACTAGCTTGTGAGGTATGATTGTGCTCATTTTACAAAGGAAGAAACTGAGTCTTAGTTAATAACGGAGCCGGACCGAAGTCATGCTGCTAGTAAGAAGCAGTATCAAGATGCAGGTCTAGGTAGCCCGATCACAGAGTTCTGGTGCATACCACCCACCAAGCACTCATGGTATTCAGATGACTCAAGGACAGACAAAGGTATTCGATTTCTTTGGTTTCTAATTTCATGTGTTGTAAAAACGAAGGTGAAAAGGATCGGAAGCATTAGTAATGAGCGCTAACCAAGCAAGGAAAGAAAGTATCTGCCAAGACATCAAAATGTCCATTTCTTTTGTCTGACATAGAAACGCATGACACACATCTCTCTCTTGAGTGGACAGTGAAGAATTCATGAAATGGACTTGACTTAACCCACCCAGGCAGTTACAGAAAAATCAGGACACTGGGAGGTGCTCTGCAAAATGGGGCTTGGGGGATGTGAGAAAATGAACACATCTACAAACAGGGAGCAATTAAGTCTATTATTGCCGGTAGAACCATTACCATCAAAATAATCATCCCTAAATTAAAGCATATGATGGCACTTTGATTCATCAAAATTTTTATTAAAGAGGAAAATTCTGTTAGATTGTAGAGAGGGGATTTAGGCGGTTTCATCCCTGGCATGATTATACCAGGGAGCTGCTGCCTGCTCTCTTGCACTTCTGCTTCCATTTTTCACATTTTAAAAATTGTCATTGTCTTTTTACCGATCTCTTCCATCCCCCGCCACCACGCACCTCCTCCTCTAATAGAGGAACATGTAGAGAATCAACATTTACTATGTAAGTGCCCATGATTATGGCGGGGAAGGCACCGAAGACCAACTTCTTTTGCTTTTAGACCTTTGCTTAAGGCTCATCTTGCACCATTTGTAATATAAAATTGACTTAATTGATTAGCTGATAACAGCATCATTTAAAATACCTTAGGTTCAGAATGTAAAGTTTTTCACCAAAATCATGAAGACTGGCCCATACTGAAGTTAATCATAATGTAATATCAACAGTTTATACACTGTAATTAATTTTCTTCTTCTTAATGTATTTTTTATCATGAGTTTTATGGACTTTCTAATACTTTATCATCTAGCATCTGATGTTATAGAGCTTAAAAATGGAATTTTTAACAAAGTTTGTTTTTTAAAAATGGATATCTGCCAGCATTAGTGTTTCCAGCACACTGGATTAAGGGCTACTACCGAAATCCACTGACAGCACTTTCTGAAAGATCAGGAGATAATTTCCTAAAGTGAAGACTCTGATAAAGCAGGATTTGGGTTACTTCATTTCCATGGTATGCCCTGACATCAGATCATTGGCGACCATAATAAAACCCAGCAAAACAGAGGATTGGCCCCTAGGTACAATTTTGCTGTTCATTCATTCATTCTTCTCTGATTCATTTGTTCCTCGGGCGCATCTTTAGCTGCTGCTATGCATCTGGCACTAGAGAGAGACATGTTCCCCTTACTGGAGAAGTCACTGTCTTACAGGAGACCAATATACAAGGTACAGTCAGTATCACACCAGCAAGCAAAACCTAGAATCAGAGTTAACTGTTGCTGTTCACTGAACAAAGTACACACTACTCTTTTCTTTCACTTGTCTTAATTGGGTGAAAGAGCCCCTTTATCGTAGGTCAGGGGGACTGCCACGCCACCCTGAGCTTATAGCTCTAGACATGCTCTGTGATGCATTTGACCGTTTTATTCTCTAAAGAAAACTCTAAACTAGTTCTGAACCCTGGCTGCCCACTAGGTTAACCTGGGAGCTTAAGAAAAATAGACCCATGGCAAAACCTTCTCCCCAGACATTGTGTTTCAACTGGTCTCCAGGGCAGCCCCAGCACCCGCATGTTTCCTTTCCTTCAGTTTGATGGAGAGATAACTGACAGATGGCCCTATATAAGTTTAAGGTGTACAGTCTAATGACTCGACTTGCATATATCGCAAAGGGATTTCCACAATAAGTTTGGTTTTCAATGCTCTGTCAGTGATTCTAGAAAACAGCTGGGATTCCAGGGCGCCTGGGTGGCTCAGTTGGTTAAGTGACTGCCTTCGGCTCAGGTCATGATCCTGGAGTCCCTGGATCGAGTCCCGCATTGGGCTCCCTGCTTGGCAGGGAGCCTGCTTCTCCCTCTGACCCTCCCCCCTCTCATGTGCTCTCTCTCTCTCATTCTCTCTGTCTCAAATAAATAAATAAAATCTTGAAAAAAAAAAAAAAAAGAAAACAGCTGGGATTCCAAAACACTGCTCTACTTGGTGATGATGAAGCCTGAGGAGCCAAACTTGGGTGAAATCACACATCCCTTGGCATCTCTGCACAACCTTATGTAGGAGGGAGCGCTCTCCCCCCTCTCTGGTTGGAGGCAGAAGAGAGGCCAAATGAAACAGGCTCTGTTTGTCAAATAATAACACAAGGCAACCCTCACAGAAGGAGACAGAGAAATCAAAAATCAAAGAAAGCAAATGTGAAATATTAAAGAGTTTTAAAATAAATGACTGAATGAGAGCAGGAAACGTGTTTCTCTGCCTGAAGGTTGAGGAGCTGGTAATTAGTAACATAACTGGTGGATGTCTAATCAATAGATTTGGGGCCTGCTAGTTTTATTTCTGTGCTTCTACTGTGCGTGGTAAAGCAAGCTTTCAAACAGTCAGGCTAGGTCAGAACCAGGCCCGGAGGTTCTTCTAGGATGTAACAAGACCATGCTGGGGAAGGTTTTGTTTATCAGCCTCAAAATCAGGGATCTAATCCCCCAAGTCCTAGCTTCCTCTGTATCATGATGGGTTTGTTAGCCATAAAATGACTTAAAGTTTTTAAAGCCAATTTATATCGCTAGTCTGTGCCATCAGTGGAGATAGAAAGAAGGAACTTCCTAGGTAATTTGTGCACACTGGGCATGAGTGGAGTTAATAATGAGAAATCAAAGAAGTCACAATGAATCTACATAAACTGCGTGATGGAAAGGCGCCTGGGTGGCTCAGTCGGTTAAGTGTGCGACTCTTGGGTTTTGGCTCAGGTCATGATCTCATGGCTTGTGAGATTGAGCCCTGTATCAGGCTCCACACTCAGTGGGGAGTCTGTTTGAAGATTCTCTTTCTCCCTCTCCCCCTGCTCCTCCCCCCCACTCTCTTGCAAATAAGTAAATAAATCTTACAAAAAATTGGGTGATGGATTCAATACTGTCTAAAGTTGGCCTTAGAAGTACGTCCTTTGTGCATTTATCCTCTAGAGGCACCAAGGGTGTTTTTATTTGGAGTTTTTCTATTTTGGGGTGGGAAACAACACAATGTAGCGAGGGAAGTTACAGGCTCTTTCACAACAACCACATGTCCTAGCAGGTCATCCAACCTCTCCAATGTAATTTCTTCAACAATAAAATGGAGAAAATGGCATCAAATGGCTTGTGAGTTTTTTTCCAGCTATAAAAGGCTATACATTTATTGAAACTGGATTTTGCAGAAGTTTGGGGGCACCGTTGGCTTGTGTGTGCTTTTTGTTTGCTTAAGAGGCAGAAATTAGAGAGTAGTTAAGATTTTAAGGCTGACTTGAAAATATATGTGTTTGCTTTACACAAGAGAACTGCACAATTGGAAATATTCATTAAAGGAAGGACTCAGCAGGGTGCCTGGATGGTTCAGTCAGCTAAGCGTATGACTCTTGGTTTTGGCTCAGGTCATGATCTCAAGGTTGTGGGATCGAGCCCTGCGGAGGACTCCATGCTAAGTGCAGAGTCTGCTTCAGGTTCTCGTTCCCTCACTCTCTGTTCCTTCCCTTGCTCACTTATGCTCTCTCTCTCTAAAATAAATAAATAAAATCTTTTTTAAAAATCTTAAAAGAAGAATTCAGCTTTTTTTTTTTAAAGATTTTATTTATTTATTTGACAGAGAGAGAGTTAGCGAGAGCAGGAACAGAAGCAGGGGGAGTGGGAGAGGGAGAAGCAGGCTTCCCGCCGAGCAGGGAGCCCGATGTGGGGCTCGATCCCAGGACCCCGGGATCATGACCTGAGCCAAAGGCAGACTCTTAACGGCTGAGCCACCCAGGCGCCCCAAGAATTCAGCTTTTATAAGAGGACTTTCTGGAGCTGTGAAGGAGATTGGCATGTTGTTACTTTGGAAAGAAGTCACAAAATTAGCCACACCCCTGAACCTTGGTGGCCAAAGCCCTTCGTGGAAAGAGTTTCTGGGGATTAAAGAACAAAAAGGCTAATTCAATGGTAATTTACCAATCTTGTGCACATTTCCATGTATCTACAGGGGAAAACTTCAGGGTATCCACTCTAGGTTTAGTGCACTGTGAAAGACAAAGAGAAAAAAAAGAAGAGATGACAGAATAGGTTCTGACTCACTGCAAAGCTCTCACAGGATCTTAAATGATCCCTTACAGTGTTCTGAAGAGCTAAGGTAGGAAACTCTAATTACTAGTGTGGGGGAAAAGAGTGAAAATTCCAACAATAACGGATGAATACAGGTGTAAACATGTGCTAACTGCTGTCCATTCGTTTTCTCACTCAATCTTCACAACTATACAAGACAGGCAGTGTTATCACTATCCCATTTTGCAGATGAGAACACAAAGAGCGAGCTGGCCAAAGTCTTAGAGTTGGTAAGAGGAGAAACAAGGAAACACCTACCCAACTACCCCTTTAGATTTTTTAAAACCCTTTTCTATCTACTCATTCCAGAGCTTGTTCATTTTTTTCTCCATCTCCTCCTCCTCCTTCTTCTTCATCTCACTCAATTACCTTCCAATCTGGTCTCTAGTAGGTTTTTCAGTACCCAATCTGCTTTCTGTTCTCATATGAGGTTGATGGCTAGTCTTTTGTGACTCATAGGTTTAACATTCTTTGAGTCAAGTTCATAACAGACAGTGCAACTCATCTGTTAAATGGAATTTATATGTAAAGGAGATGAGAGAAGAGGGATTTGGAGAGGTCTTCCAAGAATTAGGTATTTAAAAAGAAACATAAGAGAAAGAGAGGGAGGGAGGGAGAGGGAGGGAGACAGAAAGAGAGAGAGAGAGAGAAGGAACCTAATAGTGACAATGAGCACTGAAGCGTATCTCTGCTTCATCAGCACCACTTGCAACACTGCACACATTTCCTCATTCCTCCAGTCTCTCAGCCTATGCACATGCTCATGATTAGCTAATAGGGATCATCTGATGGAAAAGAGTAAAGTGACTGTATCACTCTGGATGGACTGATAGCTCTAACTGCCTGACCAAAAAAAAAAAAAAAAAATCTATTCAGAAAGAGGAGGAAAAACATTGTTTATAAAAGCAATGAGCTAAACTGAAATCCCTTTGTATAATTTGCCAAGCAAAAACAGATTAACTCTCTCAATACAGGCTATTAAAAAATACAGAGTTCATTTAGAATAGGACTGTTCTGATTTAATATGGTAACATTTTTAAATATTGGGTTACCCCAGGCCATGCAATGCAGCAGACCATATCATGCTCACGTCTTTTTGGTTTGTTAGCAGAGACTGAGTCAAAGGCATTGGACTTACATCATCTAGTGATGGTGGCAGAAGGGCGTTAGCTCCAGAATCTCTTTCAACCATGTCAAGCAACCCCAACAAGCATTGTATCTTAATACAAACCATGTGCTTGCTTGGCAAATGTACCTTCCAGGCAAGAGCACCAACCACCACTCTTTCAACCTATTACTGCCTATAGGGCCCTCCTGAGGGAAATGATTTGGGAAGCAGATATTTCAAGACTGGAAAACAGTCATTCAGCCTTATGGCATGTCAGAGTTTGTCAGTGGCAGAAATGGGTCAACACCTCATTTTTATGGCTCCTTGTTCTTTTTTCTCCTTTGACTACATTGCTTACTTTCAACTAAAATTAAGATCTGATCTTCTATAATTTGAACTGTCATGACAAAAAGTGATCTGAGAGATCAAGACATGACATTTTTTTAAAGATTTATTTATTTATTTTAGAGAGAGCGAGCATGAGCAGGGGGAGAGGCAGAGGAAGAGGGGTAGAGAGAGAGAGAGAGGAAAACTCCCTGCTGAGTGCACAGACCTACAAGGGGCTCAGTCCCCGAACCCTGAGATCATGACCTGAGCTGAAATCAAGAGTTGGACACTTAACCGACTGAGCCACCCAGGCGTCCCAAGACTTATTTAAGAAAGAATACTGTAGTTGTAAAGAGCACTGTCTTTGGGGTCAGAGACCTAGGTTACAGCCCTGCCTCTGCTTCTCTGTAGCATGTGCCTTTGGGCAAGCTACTTAACTTCTCTGAGCTGCAGATGTTAATATGCAGTATAGCAAGGATCATAATATTCCTGACCATAATATTGCCTCTCATGGTGAGGACTGATGAGATAAAGCATATAAAGCATTTAATAAATGTTGCTGTCATGATCACAACCTTATCTAATCAAAATGAAAGGATTAGAGCTAACAAGAGAAAAACTGCATCCTTTCCATAGTTCATAATAGATACTTATCTGCAAACAGATTTCTGATTTAGATAAAAAGCTAGTTTGCTTGCTGTCAGTTAATTTAATACCTTTTAGTAGTACATATTTGCTCTAATGATTGGGACTTCAACCACCTCTTCCCAAGTGACAACTTAATGCTAGACTCTCCGTGTAAATTGTCCTTTTCACTTAACTATAACCATTAGAGATGATACTATATTCCCTATTTTATAGACAAGGAGTTTCAGAGACACTGTGTGATCGGCCCAAATTTATGAAAGAGTCAGGATTTGAACCCATGTCTTCTGATTCCACTGCTATTGCCTCAGGTTCTCTGAACATCAGAAAACTTAAAACAGCAAGAGCAAACCTTCACTGGTCATGCATATGTGCCAGGTACTGTTCTAGTCACTCAGAAAGGTAAACTTAGAGTCCTGTAAAAACACTGTGAAGCACTATTATTCCCATTTTATAGACTAGAAAAACTGAGGCAACAAGGAAATTAATTGAGGAACTTGCCCAAAGTGACACAAGTAGTAGGCAGAAGCCAGACCATTACTCTCTAAAGCCTGCACTGTTAATCACCATGCCTTAGAGAAGTCATGAACTGCAAGACCCTTCTGGTCAGAAAGAAGGCGGCTGGGTTTTTTTTTAAAGGCTTCAACTGACACAGACTCTTATCTTTTCTCCTTTACCCTTCATGCCCCAAATGACGTTTTAGCACCTTTCTTCATAGTTAACACGGCAGTGTATTTACCAGCCTTTGTAGTGTACTTCTCTTCTATAAAAATAGCAAGAGGCCAACCCAGTTAATACTAGAGGTGAGGAAGTAAAAGGGAAGACCAGGAACATTGCCCACTCTCACACGGTGAGATCTCAGTGGTGGAGGTGAGGGTACTCTTCATTCAGTTCTGGGCTCCATGTTCCTCAGAGGGACCACACAGAGTTCCTCTGGGGCCTTTTCTGTTAATCAGGCAAACTCAGCCGAGTGACAGGATAAAAAGCTACTGGAATGATAATTCCTTCATTTTGATGGTGGCCAAACCTAATCTTGATGATTCAGAATCTCATATAAATTGAATTGTATTGTGGTAGAAGCACCTTCAAACCCTTCCATCTTGGAAGGTAAAAGAGAAGACCTCTTGCTGCTGTCTATGCCTACCTTCAGTCAGGATTTACAGCTGAAGAGGAGAGGAAGCCTACCTGGGTCCAGCCTTACCAACAAGCACAGACAGGAAGGCCCAGCCCTCATAGCCAGCTTTAGGTATCACAAAGCCTTAGGAAGGGATTAGGTTTCCCCCATAGGTTTGAAAGTGAAGCCAGTGCTATCCACATCCAGACCGGACCTGGGGCAGTTACACAGATGCTAAGATTTCAGATTCACACTGCTTAGACCAGCTCCCCAGACGACAGAAGCTAGCATGTTTCTGGGCTTCCCGAAGAATTCCAGGTAGCTTAAAAGAGATTTAGAGGAGGGAGAGAATGAAGGTAATATTTTTGTCCAGCCCTAAATGTCTCCATATCAACGCAAATTATTAGACCATATTGTCTCCACTCTCCAATTATACTTAAAACTTTTTAAAGACATTATCTTCCTTATGCTAGCCCCGTCAAGACCTTATTTGGATCTAAATTTTGACTTGATGTATTCTCTTATAAACTTATTATTCTCTTTAATTAGATTTGAGTCGATCAGAGCTAATGGCATTCTTCATAGTTGTTCTTCCCCTGCTGAGGGAATACAGCATCATTAAAATTATACTTAAATCCCAATGCCCAGGAAGAAAAATGAAACTGAGCCATTTAACTTTCCCAGCAATATGAATATATTTAATCTAGAAGTCACAATTAGTATGGGAAAGAAAAAGACCTTTTGGAAAAAAAATTCATCCTATTTTGTTCATCATTTAAACTGTTACCATGCAAAGGGCAGCCTAAGGACTTGCAGAGGCTGTGTCACGTAAGAGGTGGGCAGAAATGTGGAGGTTGAGGTCCCACTCCAGAGCCAGATAATCAGAATCCGCATCTTCACTAGATCCCCAGGTGATTCATGAGCACATTCGAGTTCAGAAGCTCTGCTCTATATTCTCTCTGAGTTCTCTGTACTGTGATCATAGTCACTGAACACCATTACTATTCACCTCCCATCTTGCTAGGAATCCCTTTCAGTTACTTGTCCAACATTTCCTAAAAGAAATTATAATTGAACCCAAACTTTCAGAATGCTTCAAGTTTTCCCACATTTGGATCGAGTCTAAGAACTCTTCCAAACATGGACATCAACCAGATTTAGAGAGGTAAGAGAATATAGTCCCCGGGGCCAAGTGCTGATCTCCCAGTCTCCAAGGGGAACAAAGAGATGCAGAAAATGCAAGTCAGAAAGACAGAACCCACAGAAGATGTGTTAGCAGCATGGCTCCCCAAAGATACCCATGTTCTGATTCCTGCAACCTAAGTATATGAAATTACATAGCAAACTGATTTTGCAGATGTAACTAAGGTTACAGATCTTAAAATAGGGAGATTATCCTGGATTGTCTGAGGGGACCAGTCTAGTCACATGAGCACTTACAAGCAGAGAATGTTCTTCGGGGGGTGGGCGAGATGAGGCAGAAGGAAAAGTCAGAGAGATTTGGAGCTTAAGAAGGATCTGAGGTGCCATTGATAGTTTGACTACAGACACTCAGATGAGGAATGCAGAAACAGAGAAATCAGCCAAACCCACTGGATTTCTGACCCACAGGTCTCTGAGATAATAAATTCATGTGTCTAAAGCCACCACTAGTAATTTGTTTTGGCAGCAATAAAAAACTAACAAAAAAGGATTAAATATAAACCCAAATGAATGTAGCTGAACTGAATTATTTCAAGATAGGAGTTACACATGGAGGTTATGTTTAACAAAATTCTGCCATATTGGGGGGGGAGGCTGGAGGTGATAATAAACACACTTTTTTGACCTCCAGGAGTTAATTTTGTCAATGGAATATGAAGCCTGCCCATAAACAGTGTTGATTCAGTTTCCTAATTAAATGCTTACCAATTAACTGCATAATTCTTCTCATAGTAACAGATTAGGCCAAATTATGATGATGTTATCACTGATGAATGGAAACATCCCCTCACAGCATGAAGGTTGGCACCATCATACTTATTTGCCATGGTGACCAGGCTGTGTAATTCAGGAGTGGCAGCAATTAGTTGTGAGTGTAGTTCACAGAACTAGCATCCTAAAGCATCAGCAAACTCTTCCTATAAATGGCCACATAGTATATATATTTAAGCTTTGTGGACCAAATGGTCTCTTTTGCAATTCCTCAACTCTGCCAGTGTAGTGTGAAAGAGGTCATAGGCAATATGCAAATGAATAAGGCCATGATCTAATAAAACTTTATTGGCACCAAAACTTGCATTTCTTAGAATTTTCCTAGGTCATGAAATATTATTCCTCTTTTGATTTTTTTCTCGGCACTTCAGAAACGTGAAAACTATTCTAGGCTTGGAGACCATACAGTAACAGGCAGTGGGTTGGAGTTAGCTGACCCCTGTCCTAAAATTAAGGCTGTACTTGGACAAAGGAGGTACCGCTACAAGGCTGAAGACCAGGATGGATTGACAACTCCTTCAGGACATTCTGAATAATAGGGAAGTCAACTCAATAGGAATATCTGTTTTTTGAAAGAATGAAATATTCATTTGTTAGAATTCTACCTTGACAAAGAACATCTGTTCACGTATTGATATTAATATCTGACAATTTAACAATTCACTGACAATGCTGTTATGGATTGAAATATGTTCCCCTGGCCCTCTCCTCCTGCCAATAAAAAAAATGATATGTTGAAGTCGTAACCCCCAGTATCTCAGAATATGACCTTATTTGGAAATAGGGTCTTTACAAATGTAATCGACTTAAGATAAGGTCATTAGGGTGGCTCCTAATTCAATATGACCAGTGTCCTTATAAAAAGGAGAAATCTGGACACAGACCTGCACACAGGGAGAATGCCACGTGAAGATGAGGGCAGAAATCAGGGTGACACAGCAGGCAAAGAACACCAGGATTGCCAGCAAACCACCAGAAGCTAGGAGAGACATGGAACAGATTTCTACCCTCACAACCTCAGAAGGAACCAACACTGCTGACATCTTGATTTAGGGCTTCTAGCCTCCAGAACTAGGAGACAATTAATTTCTGTTGTTTAAGCCATCCAGTCTGTAATACTTTGTTAAGAACAGCCCTAGGGTACTAATACAAATGTCTTTCTTCCTTTCAGAGTGAGGATATAAAGGGGTGGTCTCTATGTATCTTCTTTCCCCTTGTTCGCCAAAATAACTGCATGCTGGTAGAAAGGGGCCATGCTAACAAATCTGGTAGCACAGGGGATGGGCTACCAGTCTGCACCATTAAAAAGAACATATCTAAAGTCTGGCCCTTTTATTTGTTGTGTTAAAAAAAAAATCAACATTATTGAGGTCAAGTCAGTAGCTGGAAATTCACACATGGTACCTATCGGTGCCTTGCTAATAGAGAGTGGCAGTTTGATCGACATGTACTAAATAGAGAAATGAAATATCAATTGCACCAAATGTGTAAAATTGAAGACCTCTGGATTTGAAAGGAAAAAGGGGGCACCTGGGTGGCTCAGCCGGTTGAGCACCTGCCTTCGGCTCAGGTCATGCTCCCAGGGTCCTGGGATCGAGCCCCGCATCGGGCTCCCTGCTCAGCGGGAAGCCTGCTTCTCCCTTTCCCACTCTTCCTGCTTGTTTTCCCACTCTCGCTGTCTCTCTCTCTGTCAAATAAATAAATAAAATCTTAAAAAAAAAAAGATGAAAGGAAAAAGAAACAAAAATTCTATGCTTTATTAAATTCCCACCCTGTTTTATCTCTCCATGTTAATAGCTATGTGAATTTTATTAAATACTGCACAGAATAACTTACTTGAAGATTAAATTCTTATAACTATTATAAACAGTAGTGCGGGGATAAATGCTTAATCACCAGCACTTGCGGGGTCGGGAAGAGGTCTGGTTTCTCATATTTGCCAGTTTCTGTGGCATAACTATCTCCGCCATAGTTGATTTTGAACTACTAGTGTTATTTCACTGAACACTTAGTAGGATCATTTCTCACCAGCTGGTGCCAATCAGGTCCAGAATACAACTGGCTATAACAATATTAACTTACAAAATTGTACATTTGACAGATACTCATGCTTCAAATGGGTTAGCTTGCTATAAGGGATAGGGTAAGTTAGCACCTCGGTATTGGAAGTGATTCCAGAGTTTCTAGATACTGTGCTGCCTCTAATTAGCTTGTGAAATTAAGAAAGGGACTTATCTCTGTAGGCCTCAGTTTCCTCATCTGTGTATTTATTCAACTAGTGTTCCCGCTCTCTAAACCACTGTAAACTGAGGGAGGGCAGAGGCTCGGTCTCTTGCTCCTGGTCAAGCCTCAGTGGCTAGTAAAATGCCTGGCTTCGGAGGCTCTGAGAGTGTCCATCTGGTATTCTTGCATGTCCAGGGCCACTGTCTTCTGGTGATAGCACTATCATTTTCTTTGAAGAACTTCTTATCTTCTACTTTCAATTCATGTGATTGAAGTGAAATTTATTCCTTTCCTGGCTCAAAACTGAGCATGTCAATCAGGCCTGGCCAATCAGAGCATCACAATTCCCTCGCCATACCAGCTACTATGCTTAGCCTAGGGCCTGGCATGCGATTCAAACAGAACCAAGACAGCTCAGTATTGCATTATCATCACTATCATTACTATTATTTTGGGATTCTGGGAGAGAAGAATTTGAATTCCACTGGGGTTGCTGAGAGGATATTTTGTAAGCCTGCAGTCTCTGGACGCCATAGAATGCCAATGAAGGGAGAGCCTGCCTAAGACTGATGAACACAGAATTGAGCTTAACTCTGGTAACATCAGTGCCCCTAAATAAGGAGTTGCCAACCAGCAGGAACCTATTCCTCCTATCAGTGGGAGTCTTCCCATTGTTAAGAGACATGGAACAGATTCCTGAACCTTCCTGCAGTGTTTTGTTGAGTATGAGTCGCAATTTATTCTTCAGAAGTCCTGGATTTATCCTACCTAGATTTACCATATCTGACTTTTCCTTAGTCAGAACTGTTAGGTGACATAATGCTTCAAATGTCTTCATGTTTTTGTCCTGAATAACAATGGCTTTGACTCGCCTCAGTTACATCGCCTTCTAGAGTTGCCCAGGGCTCAGAAAGCACATTCAATAGCACGTGTACGCAGGAAGTAGGGCTAGGCCTATTCGCAAATGTTGACCCTAAGAGAAATCCACCAACTCCCGGTAACAGCTATATCTAAGGATAAAGGGGTAAATGCAAAGGTGAGAACTTCCCTACCTTGAAAGCTGCCTCTCTAGGCACTGCAGAGACCCACATTTATTAGCATGAGGTCTCCTGAGATATCAATCTCAAGAATCAATCCTCCAGAAACTCTCCTAAAACGTGTGATTTTGATGCCTGGCTAGCACTTCCTTCCTGGGAGAAACCTGCTAATCTGCTAAACCACTGTGAAAAGAAGTGCTTCAGATAATGTCAGCCCCTCCTTCAGTGCACAGAACACATGCCGCAATAGGGACACGATCCACATAATCAAGGACAATACAGTTAGTTCTACTATAACATTACACACGGTTTCTAAAGATCACCATGCTATGCAAAATCACGCAATAAAAACTACAGGGTTCGTGAGAAAAATGGATGCTCACAAACTGCAGCGGTGAAACAGTAGAGAAAAAGTCACCTAATAAAAATGGGAGCAGAGTTTTACACATGTTAAATGGTTCAGAAATACATAAATACCGCAATAACTATATAACACTTTATCTTGAAACAACCTGGAGTTTGCTTGTGGAAGTGGGCTTTGGAAGGACTGCAGCTTGTGAGTTATTGGGAAGGGGTGGGAGGAAGGTGATCTGAACGCAGAAGGAAAGCTGGAACCCCAGATGTGGGTGCGTGTGGCTCCCAACACACTGGGAACTGAAGTAGCTGTAAAAAAAAGAGGCAAATGTGAGAGATGCGTGTAGTGCATGGTTTGTGCATTCCTGCACAGTCCTTTTCAGCTGGGTGCAGCGTTATGCATTCACTGGCATTTATCGTGGACAAAATCACACAGAACAAAACAAAACATTCTGTTACGTTCACACTATTCCCTAACGTATCAACTGCGTTTTCTAAATAAGTAGGCAGCAGAACTGACTGTGCCCTGCTTTTTGACTCTATACTTTCTACTGAATCTAGGTTAGAGACAAGGTTGTCTATGATATACAATATAATACAATTAGATGTACAGAAAAATCCAAATTTAAAGCCTCCAGAAGGTGTTTTTAGGATCTCGTAAGTCATTAGCCTACATCCCTCCTGCCCTTTCTCTTCACTCCTTAGCGACCTATAGACTTAGCACTTGGGATCCTCATATTTTTGCATTCTCTTCTGCATGAAAACCTGCTTTCATGAAAAAGTGTGATAAACTTATTCTTACTGAAGTATATGTGACTGATAAGGTTAAAGGAGAAGGAACAATTTTATGGCGATCAAAACTTCAAGGTAAAGGAATTTAGCATGTATTTTCGGATGTCAGGCATTATCAAAAGGGTAGGAGCACTGCTCCTAGAGGTAAAACTAGAGGTCTTGTACATATTTGATAAATAGCACACAGTGGTCGTCTACTCAGATCAATGGCCCTCAGTGCCCCATTTATCCTAGTTGTGGCATCAGAAGATGCATGTCTCCATCCTGGTTCCTCCTTATACTAGTTGTTTAAGAGTGTTGTTCAGGGACCATCCCACCACCCTCATATATTTTTCACGGGGTTGTTATAAGGAACAAATGAAAGAACATAGTTTCTGGTATCGTGCTTGTCACGTCATCAGGAGGCAGCATGCGTGATGGCTGAGGGCACCAGCTCTGTAACCAGAATGTCTGGATTCGTCTTGACCCCACCACTCCTTCTTTGTTGGAACTTGGCTTATGCTCCCAAGGTCTGTTTCTTCATCCATACAATGGGGACAGTGATCCTTTTAAGAAAACATAATTAGGGTGCCTGGGTGGCTCAGTTGGTTAAGCGACTGCCTTCGGCTCAGGTCATGATCCTGGAGTCCCAGGATCGAGTCCCGCATAGGGCTCCCTGCTCAGCTCCCTCTGACCCTCCCCCCTCTCATGCTGTCTCTCTCTCTCTTATTCCCTCTCTCAAATAAATAAAATCTTAAAAAAAAAGAAAACATACTTAAATACATATCAGAGTGCTCAGCACATGGTCTAGACAGAGCTAGTGTTCAATACGTGTTATTAATAACAGTAAGAGGAATTCAATAAGAGCTAGTTCTGTAGACACCCTCTGCACACCACGATACAAACGTTCAGTCATTTAACTGCATGCGACACATCTACACATACGCTGCCCAAACATGCTCGGAATGTGATGGATTACCCATCAATTTCAAAAGACACTTAAGTGTGGTCTGTAAAACGTGGCCCTAGCTTTGTGATGTGCTGAATAACCACATGTTCCTGGGGACCCAAGAGACTAGTAGCACAAAAGTGCTGGACAGATGACCTAGGGTGGGCTGTGGCCCATGTGCACGAGCATTCTGGGGCTGCACGCAAAGCCAGAGCATCTCATGCAGATATTCCAGCCAAGCCCTCACCCTCCTTAGCTTGGCTCTCTGGCCCAGACACCAGAACTAATGATTGTGCCACGTTAATAAATGTGACTCCAGTCTTCTGAATGAATTCTAGGCTTTCTTTTAGGTGGTAGTCTTTCTATAGAAATAGAATTGCTAGGCTGATTTTGGAAACTGCTTTTTTATTCTGGTGACATTTGGCCGTTCTGTGTTTAAGCTTTTAAGTATCTTGTTTTTGAAATGATTACTTGTACTGTGTGAGCGCATTCTCAGGGCCCTGCAAAGTTCTGATTCCGAAGCTGAAGTCTGCACAGAACATTTTCTCTGCGGCTGACAATGTTGTCCCCATGTTCTTCCTTGAATAGTATCACCTGGTAATTCAGATGAGATCGGGCGCGTTCAGGGTGGTATGGCCGTAGACATCACCTGGTAATTCAATACTAGCATTTGCTCCGAATGATTTTTTTTTTTTCTCCTTTGGACCCAAACCCAAATCCTCAAATGTAAAGTATCTACCACACTGGAAACAAAGACTTTAGAGAAAATTCAGCTTTTCTTTCTCATTTAGATAAGGCTAGTGAGCTTTGTACTTAGAAATTATAATTTAAATGAATTGAAGCTTCTAGCATGTGCATGTTCTAGATTAATTCGAGCACAAGCTCCTCCAGGAAAGCATTTTGTTTTGTCCACTGCTCCATTTCCAACATCTAAAACCATGTCTGGAACACTGCAGGTGCTTGTGTTGGCTTCCCATTTCTATGTAACAAATTTCCACAAACTTGGCGACTTAAAGCAACAAACACTTAGCATCTCCCAGTTTCCATGGGTCAGAAGTTCAGACATGGCTTGCTGGGTCCTCCACGAGGATTGCACAAAGGCTACGATAACGGTGTCAGCCAGTGCTGAGGTCTTCTCTAAGGCCTGAGTAGAGAAGTGTCGTACCTGGTTTTGTTGGCAGAATTCAGTTCCTTATGCCTATGATACTGCAAGTTTTGGTTTCTTACCAGCTGCTGGCTGGAGGCTCCCTTAGTTCTAGGAGGCCGCACTCAGCCCCTTGTCCCGTGGGCTCCCAAAACAGACAGCCCACTCCTTCAAAGCCAGCAAGGAGAGAGGAAGACCCGAGCAAGATGCATGCTGTGGTGTTATGTAACACAGTCACTTACATGTCATCATGTATATCCGTTTGCACCACTCACTTGTTTGGAAGCAGGTCACAGGCCCCGCCCACGCTCAAGGGGAACGCAGGACACAAGGGCGTGAACACCAAGAGGTGGGAGTCTAGGGGCCCCCCCACAGAGTCTATCTGCCACAGTGCTCAATATGATGTGTTGACCCAATATATGAATGCAGAGCCACAGTATCTAGTTGCATTTAGTGTGATCATGTAGAGTAAGTTTTTTAAATTTTGAGTCCTTTATTCTATAAACAGACTTTTGATTCCTTCTTTGGTTAAAAAACCTACCTCCGAGGGAAAAAAAATCATTTGTTAAAAGCCATTTCAGGTTTATAAAATGTGTAAGAGATTGTAAATGTACCATGGAACCATAACGGTATCATTTTTGCTGTTGAAGAGAGTGTTTCCGCAAGCACAAAGGGACGATGTGCCACAGCAGAGGAACATCTCAGTCAAGGAGAAGGCACTGAATATGTGCTTCCTCATTTAGGCTGCTCTCCCAGATCTACTGAGCATACAGATAACTTGGAGAAGTTTTCCCTCAAAACCATCTAGTTCCATATGCTTTGACTGACAGACTAGTAGAGAAAGCCAAGCATGCATCAGGCAGAATAAAGATATTTAAGAAGTTAGCACACATTTATAGAATAGCTCACGTTTAAATAGTTTACTAATATGAACATTACATAAACTATTCAAATATCAGAGTGGAGTGAACAAAAAAAGGAAGAAGCATGGTTTTTAGTTCTGGGTCTTCTAGTGATTTGTAGGATTAGCTGTGGACCAGCTTAACCACTCTATCTAATGAACATAGGCTTATGTTCTGATGAAGACTTAGCCCTGAAATGTTTGGCTGTCTGTGGGAAGGAAGGGGTGATCACAAAGACACTCAGGGGGCAGTGGCTAGAAAGGACACTTTATGCAAATGGAAGCATGTCTCAGGGGCCAGCCTGAGTGTGACCCTCCACAGCTGAGAGTTTGGGCACCCGATTTCCCCATGACTTCTCCTCATCTATCAAATAGGGGGAGGAATCAACCTACATCCAATGGGTATTGTAAGAATTAGTTAATATAGGTAATGCATTTAGAATACTGCCAGGAAGATAAATGTTAGCTGTAAGATTTAATACTATTTGTTAGGAAAACAGATTAAAACTTATTCAACTGATCATATGCATCCAAATAATACCTTCTTTCACAGAAACATGAAAAACAGAAAAAAGATGTTCGTAAATTCACTCTGATAACCTCCGAAGAAGCCATATTAATAACTGCTACTAAGAACTTTTTCCTTTTCTTCCCAAATCAACAATGAGATATAGGCTCTATGTTGTGAAATGTTACAAATGGGTAATTTTTGTGAAATCTGGTTTAAGCTTCCTATGTGCTAGAAGCTTCCCTCCTTCAGCCTATTCAAAAGGTCATGACTCATCATTCCCCTAACAACCTATCAACCTTCCTTCCATTTGTAAAACATTTTGAGCTCCTCACTGTCCCCTGAAATGTGTCCAAATGGCTGGGATGCCAAGGTCCTCCACTAGAAAAGACCAGTAACTGCATACCAGAGCCTTCACTTTCCTGCCTTTTCTGTCTCCCCACCCTCCCTGTTTCAGTAAATGACGTCTCAGTCCTCTGCCCAACCCCTTCCTCCATGTGAGCTTCCAGAGGCCCAGAGATGTCTCCCACTCCTCCTGACTGGCCCCTCCTCAAGGCTGAAGTTGAGTATTTGCACTCCTGGAGTTATATCAACTTCTGAAGGGCAAAGGACGAGAAATGCCACTAAATCGTGATGGGCATCTCTATGATCTAAGTTGGTAGAAGGAATTTATTTCCTTCCTCCAGCTTTGGGGATAACTATTTCGCCTGATCGATACCATCAGAGAAAGTTAACCTCAACACTGATTGACTCTGGCTGATTCCAACAGAACTCTTTACAACAGATATGCTGCTAAGAGATGGCATCATGATTAACAAGCCAGTCAATGGAGACACACCAAAAATAACCTTTACCAGCCTCCAGCTTCCTTCTTTTTGCATTATTCTGATTCTGTAAAATCAGAATGCTGAGCCCACCCCCTTGTTTTATAGACGAAGAAATTCAGGCTCAGGGAGATTAAGTGTCTCACACGAGCCCACACAATGAGTTCAAGAACAAGTTGGAATAGATCCCAGTATCCTGGCTCCTGGAGCTGCTCCATGGGAATCTCTTTCAGGTACCTCTGACTAGAAGTAAGATGCACTGAGCACTTTCATAGATAGGGGTCTGAAATGAACCCACTTCAAGTTCTGCTGCGTACAAATTATGTTTGAGTGAACACTGCTATATAGAACAGAACAATCAAACATTAGGGTTCTCTTCAGATTCTTATGGCATTAACTGTAGGTTAACTTTTAAAGAACATTGCACAGTAGGATTTCATTATGTAAATTATTCATGTCCCTTTTCATTAGAATCCTATTTTTTTAAATTTGCCTGAAGTTTTCTGATTAATAAACTAACCATTTTTGGAGGCTTGTCACAAGAGGAAATGCCTTTCATCCCCATTTCACTTTGCATATGTAGGAAGATGCTTATTCAATCACTTGTCACCAAGGTAATATATACTCTTAGACTTTCTAGTAGATCATGACTACTATCACATTATTTCAGTTGTCGTGTACAATGGCAGATCATGTTAGTAACATGTTTGAATGTCGCCTGTTACTGGAGGGTCAAGAAATGCTCCAACTAGTCTTAATTCTCTTGGATAACAGTGACAGACTGGGGAGACATTGATTCATGAGACCAGTTACAGAGGCGTAGGGCTTTTCTCCCTCTGAAATCATTTATAAATCATTTTAAAAATGTTTATCATATGTTAAAACCAAGAAAATATTTCTTTTCTTGTTTCACAGAACAAAACAAAGCCCTGAGAAAAGTCTAAAGCATGTTTGTTCTCTGCGCATTTCACAGGGATCAGAATGATGTCTTGTTTATGAGTGTCTCCCCAACACTTCACTCAGGGCTTGGCACATGGCAGATACTCATTAACCATGCACTAATAGATAGAATGAGTTATTAAAGTAGATTATAGATAAGGAATACAAATTTATGTTTTAAAAGGCAAACTGTTAACTCTAAATAGTTTGTCAAGGCTCACTGCCTCGGTCTCTGCTTGGGACACTCACATCAGATGTGTGAATACCAGCCTTCAACATTTAACTTGGAGATAACTTTTCAAAATGAATTGCAAAATATGATTAAATTAAGCTATAGATTTCATTAGATCTCTATTTGATTTTTATAATTAATCAAAGATTTTAGTCTAAATTTTATTAAAACTGTGGTGTTGGGGTGCCTGGGTGGCTCAGTCGTTAAGCATCTGCCTTTGGCTCTGGTCACAATGCCAGGGTCCTGGGATCCAAGCCCCACATCAGGCTCCCCGCTCAGTGGGGGGTCTGCCTCTCCCTATCTGCCTCTCCCCTCCATCATGCTCTCTCTCAAATAAATAAAAATTAAAAAAAAACTGTGGTGTTGATACTGGATTCTTTCTTTTTTTAAACTGTGCTGCTAATTAAAATGAATGAAGGAAAACAGTTGAGCCAAGTAATGTTGCTATCGTATAAAAACAAACAAAAAACTTCTGGGAAGCAAGAGATAGAGCCATTAACTGAACTGATGATCCATTCCATCTTTCTAGTTGTTTGAGTAGAAAGATCTGGAAGCTGGGATGTGTGCCTGGGCGATGTGATCATGTTGGGGATCTTGACTGCCTTGTCTTCCAGGTACACCACCAGATGGCAGAAGCTACTTGGTATGTATGGGAGGTCGTTCCTGACATGCTTGGGTTTAAATCATTTGGATCAGAATAAGTCAAAGGGATAAAAGGTGCAGCACTGGGAATATAATCAGTGGTATTATAATAGTGGTTACATGGTGACAGATGGTAGCTACACCTGTGGTGAGCACAGCATAACAGACAGACTTGTCAAAACACTATATTACAGGCCTGAAACGAATGTAACACTGTCAACTATGCTCAAACAAAAAAATTTTTTTAAAAATCATTCTGATCAAATAAAAAATTCAGATCAGAAAGGGTTAAGATGATGCAATTTCAACTGGGATGCTTTTGAAAAACATATTCGCATGAATTTGCAGTCTTATCTCTTATGTCGAAAGGAAGAACCATATGTGCAGAATCACTCATATTAATCACAATATAGTAATATTTCTTATTCTGGGATATCCACATACAAGATGGTTAGATTTCTCAGAAAAAACAAAAGTTTCAGAACCATGGGAGTAGGGAGAAATGGGAAGTTGTGTTTAATAGGTACAGATGGAGTTTTAGTTTTGTAAGACGAAGTGTTTTTGGAGATTGGTTGTACAGTAGGAATGTATTTGACACTCTGAACTATACACTTAAAAATGGTTAAGATGGGGCGCCTGGGTGGCTCAGTTGGTTAAGCGACTGCCTTCGGCTCAGGTCATGATCCTGGAGTCCCTGGATCGAGTCCCGCATCGGGCTCCCTGCTCAGCGGGGAGTCTGCTTCTCCCTCTGACCCTCCCCCCTCTCATGGCTCTCTCTCATTCTCTCTCTCTCAAATAAGTAAAATAAAAAAAAAACTTAAAAAAAATGGTTAAGATGGTAAATTTTCTGTAATGCGCACTTCACCACGATTAAAATGAAAAAGTCCAGCTAGTCACTTCAGTATTAAGGGCCTAACTAACACACAGTGCACTGAATTAATATATCTAAAATATGATGCTGCAGGGCCTGACATCTTTGGACAGAAATGCTTCTAAGAAAAACGATTTGGTTAGAAAGGGACACTGGGATTTATCACAGGCAAATTTAAGAGGGCACTAAAATGCGTGCCTCTCTTGTACATGCTCATTTAAAATCCCTTTCTTTCCAGAAAGTTTAAGATCCAGTTAACTCCTTCTAGTTAGCACTAATTTATACTGTTGATATTACAAAAGAGGACTTAGGATTGAATCAGCACAGACAATAAACTTGCCTATTTCTTTCCAGATATGCCTCTATTTTCATCTCGAAGAGCACTGGTCAGCTCTCTGGACAGAGCATCTAGACTATTAGTTATATTTCCTCTTGCATGACAACATAGTATTTAACTTTTTCACTACTACTCTATCAACAGCAAAACAATAAAAAATTATTTTCATTGAAATCATCTTTTTGTGGTACAGATATACAATGGAATATTACTCAGCCATCAGAAAGGATGAAATCTTACAACTGACATCAGCGTGGATGGAACTGGAGGGTATTATGCTGAGAGAATTAAGTCAATCAGAGAAAGACCATTATCATATGGTTTCACTCATATGAAGAATATAAGAAACAGTGTAGAGGATCATAGGGGAAGGGAGGGAAAAACAGAATGGGAAAAAGTCAGAGAGGGAGACAAACCATGAGAGATTCTTAACTATGGGAAAGAAACAGGGTTGCTGGAGGGGAGGTGGGTGGGGGGATGGAGTAACTGGGTGACAGGCATTAAGGAGGGCATGTGATATGATGAGCACTGGATGTTTTGTGCAACTGATGAATTATGGAACCCTACATCTGAAACTAATGGTGTTCTATATGTTGGCCAATTGAATTTAAATTTTAAAAAAATAACGAATAATAAAAAGAAATCTTTTATTAAGATCTAGTTTTATCAGTGACAAGGCTGCATGACAACACAGCAAGACATCTATTTCTAAATTAATATTTAGGGTGAATTAACTGGCAAGAAAAAAAGGAGAGTGTCTCTGATTCTAAGGGGGGTAGAGCCCCAAACTTATTTGGGGGCACTATTTGTTTTTGAACTTGGACCTACTCTTCCAATTCTAGGTCCCACAGAAACTTGAATCATTTGAGATGTTACTGCTTTGGGATCATCTTCCTACATAAGCTGTGCAGTTGGAAAAGCTTGTGAGATAACATCAGTCTATGCCGCCATGTTGGCAGGTATTTTTAGCTTCCCTGTCACACAGATGGAGCAACACAAGGTGCTGTATGGGAAACAGCAGTGTGTGGAGGTACCACAGCGTGGGAGGCTGCAGAGCAGCTGTGGGGCGAATGATTTTCAATGTCATTGCTGATGTTCTACACTGTGAGCCCCAAAGTCATTTTCCCACATATGTACATCCCTCGCTAAAGAGCTGAGAAGCTTAGATAATATTATGGTGTGTATTTTCTTAAAAAAGGCTACAGAGAGCACTTGCCAAAAATTGCTCTGTTTTTAGTCGGTTGTTTATGTTTTTGAGGGGTGTGGGGGAATTTAGTGTCTGGGGAAACCACTAGGTGGAGAGTTTTGAAATGAGAAGAAAGCATGAAACCTTGGCCCTGGAGACAAATAGGGTCAGTTCTGGGCATGTCAGTGAGTTTGGGAAATTGGTCTGTGTCCTTTCCTTTCCTTCAGGTTTCTTAGCTAGGAGGTGTTGTTCTATCTACAACCTGTGCGCCCTACTCTGGACTGATTCTGTAGACATTGCTTTGTTTCCGCAGCTTTTCCAAACCTTTCCTCTCCCTAACAGAACCGTATCTTAAAGCTCCACCCACTGCCGGACACACTGACAAACAAGTAATCTCATGATCTAAGTTGCTCTAACCCTCCAGCCTTTCCAAAATGATGGGTTCTAACCTGGTGTCTGAACAGTATTTCAGAACACATCCTTACCTCTGATTTCAAAAACAACGATATGTGTTTGGCGATGTATGTTTCAGACAGAAAAGGAAATAGCAAAGAAGTATGTGAAATAAAGGAGAATCATTTTAGGAAGGCAGGACTCTGGGGCCCATATCAGGTTTTAATTTTTTTTTTTTTTAATTGAGAGAGAGAGCACACCTGCACTGGGGGGGGGAGGGGCAGAGGGAGTGGGAGAGAGAATCTTTTTTTAAATAAAGATTTATTCATTTATTTTAGAGAGAGGGGTGGGGTAAAGGGCAGAGGGAGAGGGAGAGAGAATCCCAAGCAGACTCCTTGCTAAGCAGGGAGCCCAATGTGAGGTTGATCTCACCATCCTGGCATCATGACCCTGAGCCAAAACCAAGAATCAGATGCTTAACTGACTGAGACACCCAGGCGCCCACCAAATCAGGTTTTATTGTTTCCTCCATCTAACTACAGACAGACTTGAAGGACTCATCTTTGAGGGACGGGTTCAGCTTTCACTCCCTGAGATTCCCATCTGATCCTTACCTTGCTTCCAATAGGAAGCAGAAACCAGTGCATTTGATGAATGTAGACTAGTAGGATGGAAACCCCAAAATGGACAATGAACCATAGCTCCTCTTGATTAGTGTGCACTGTTGCCTGTAGACCCTACCTTCTCAGTAACTACTTCACTGGCTACTGGGAACTGCTCTAGATAAATCACATGAGAGGGGCGCCTGGGTGGCTCAGTCAGTTAAGCGGCTGCTTTCGGCTCAGGTCATGATCCCGGGGTCCTGGGATCGAGCCCCGCGTCAGGCTCCCTGCTCAGTGGAAAGTCTGCTTCTCCCTCTCTCTCTGCCTACTTGTGCTCTCTATCTCTCTGTCAAATAAATAAATAAAATCTTAAAAAAAAAAAATCACATGAAAGATGGAACCTGGCCCATGGTGTGAAGTCAGAGAACTTTGGGAGAGGAAGGAATTCTAGAAGTTAACAACAAAGATCGCCTGAGAGCTGTGTTTCATTGAAACCCTTCCAAGCTTCCTCCATCATTTCAGTATAAGGCAAAGGGCAGAGTGCAGAGCCTCTGTGGAATCTATGCCCATTATATCAATCTCCTCTCCATACATTAAGCAAATATTTATTAATTCTCTCTCTGTGTGCCAGGGATAGTTTTAGGAACTGGGAAGAGTTCTAACCTAGGCAGGCAAAATCCCTGCTCTCATAAACCTTACATTCTAGGAGGAAGTGGAAGATAGCAAATGGATACAGAAATGGGGAAATTTCAGACAGTGCTACACACTATGAAAATAAAACCAAGTAATGTGATACAAAAGGGAGGAATTTCCTCATATGTGGTAGTTTGGGATGCACCCTTAGAACAACACTGAGTATTTAAATGGAGGTCTGTAGTAGTGCTGACAATCTGGACTCCATCTTTGGCCCTCCATTTTCTTTATGTCCATGCAGTGACCTCCCTTCAGCTACACATTCCAGGCCCCTTGGACGTTAATGTCTGCCCTGACCAGAATACAGGAAGGCTTGTTCTCATCTTCCCTCTGGCGCACAGATGGTGCCGCTTTAGATAACTACCCTTTGACCTCACCACCATGACCTCTACCTGTCCCCTCAATGCTATAAGATCTGGGGATTAAGGCCCTGACTTTGCAGAGAATAGGGGTGCAGTGCCTGGATCATCCACCGCCCCAGAACCCCTGTTAGTAAGTTGCCCTGAATAAAACTCTGTAAACAGTATGGAGTAGCTTGCCTCATTTTTCACTCTCAAAGAACCTTCTTGGTCTAGATAATACTTTACTGTCCTCCTCCTAACAAGGCCGGATTGAAAAAAGCCTAAGAACTGGAGAATTTCACGTTAAGACATACTGGGACATGTCTAGATTTGGTGATTAAAAAAATTCTAAAAACTTTAGAGTAAAAAAAAAAAAAAACAGCCTTGTGCAAGTGACTTAACACCCAGGAGGTTATATATGACATTGTTCTGTTGTTAGCTTCCGCTCCTTATGAAGGTGCCATTTGCACAACCAAAATCCATATTGCTTTAAAAATTACAGCTATATTTCCACCCCAGTTCTAAGTTTATAGCTATTCCAAATATCCATTTGAAACTTTGAATGGCCAGGAAGTAGAAGATGACAATTCAGAAAGATTCTATGCTTAATTCCAACAAAATGTATAAGTTCAAAAGGAATCCTTTAACACAGAATTTAAAAGAAAAAGAGAAAGGGTAACATGATGGTCCACTGTGAACTATAAAATGCATGACTCTTCAGATGGCTCAGAGAGGCTTTCTTCTGTTGTTGATATGTAGCCTCAGGTTTCATAAACTAGAGATGGCTAAGAATCGGGACAATCCTGCACAGGGCAGCTGACATTTCAACAGCAATACATTATTTTCTATATGTCTTAAACTTAAATTATCTTTTGCCCACTAACTTTATAAACTTCGTAAAATAATTTCTGATACTTAAAGCTGTGAGGTGAAGGACTCCAGTGAGGATGAATCTTATCTTTCTTCCTTCATCCATTCATTTCATTTATTCACTTTTTAAAAATGTGTGTGCCTGATGTGAGCCCAGAAAAGACAATTTATAGGTTTAGAGAATCTTTTTTATCTTATTCAATTTTTGGTAAGTTTTCCAAATTTTAAAGTACAATACAGGTATCAGAGTTCCTAGTCTATACTTCTTCTCTTTATTATTCTTCTATTCACTTTATTATTTCTTCTCTACTTTATTATTTCTCTACTTTTTTATTTCATAAAATAAATGGGGCAGAACAGCATTTTTCAAAACTTGGTCCAAGGTCCAGCTCTATCCAAACCATCATGTGCATGTTTGTTAAAATGCATATTCCAGGCTCTATTAGGGGCCAAATAAATTAGGAACTCATGGAGTGAGGCCCTGAAATCTGTATATTAAATCAGCCCCCTGGGCAATTCTCACGCAACTGAGAACTCAAACTCCACAGCATTAATGAGAGTTTTGTGCTCTACCTTGAGCCTGCTACGCCCCTCATGCTCCAGATCAGGGAAAGGAACTAACAGGACCATAGATTACTACATGATTTTACATACAATGTCTTACTTGATTCTCACAACCACCCTTTCAGGGAGGCAGTAGAGATCTTTTGATTTTCATTTTACAGATAAGGGAACTGAGGTTTAAAAAACAACAACAACAACAAAAAAAACCAACCAAACAAAAAAACACAAAAAACAAATGATGTGCCCACTGCAAGTACTTAGCAAGAGGCAGACCTGGGGCTAGATTTTAGGTCTTCTAAGGAGTTCCATGCTCCTGTTTTCTGGATTGCCATAATTTCCCCATCTGCTGCAAACGTGGAGTCTAAGGGATAGCTCGGGCAGCCAGTGCTAGGTGGAAAGAAGTCTGTTCACTGTTGTGGACTGCTATCGCTGCCCTGGACACTTCTATCACCCAATCATGGGGCCTCTTAGTAACAATACATAGTCTCTGCTGTGGACTAAATTGTGCACCCTGCCCCCCACACTGTTCATATGTTGAAGCCCCAATGTCCAGTGTGATGGTATTTGGAGATGGGACCTTTGGGAGATGATTAGGTTCAGATGAGGTCATGAGGGTGGGGTCCATGTGATGGGATTAGTGCCCTCATAAGAAGAAACCCCAGAGAGCTTGCTCTCTCTCTCTGCTATGTGAGGATACAGCGAGAAGGTGACATTTGTAAGCCAGGAAGAGCCTTACAAGAATCCAACCATGCTGGCAGCCTGATCTCAGCCTTCCAGCCTCCAGAACTGGGAGGAAGTAAATTTCTGTTGTTTAAGCCACCCAATCTATAGTATTTTGCCGCAACAACCTGAGCAGACTAAGACAGTTCCTGCTTCTTTGATCATTTTGATTCCTCAAAATTATTTCGGCATTCAGTCACCTAGTTATGGCATCTCTCCAGGTCTCCATGGAAACCATGTCTCCCCTGAACTTTTCTGTTAGATGGAGTAGGAACAGAAAATTATTCAAGAAATGAAATCAGTTGTTTTCAGAAAGGTCAGAACCTACAGAAGCAGACAAAGACTCAGTGTCTAGGCACAAGGTGGGGGATTTAAAGTATCCCGAAGCAATTCTCCTTGAAAAAGCCATACAAGAGCAACACCCCCTTATAAACACCCTTTCTCCAGCACACAGAGCAAGGACAAACACAGCAGACAACCTCAACAGTCATGGACTGCTATCGACTCTGTGCTTGATCTTATATTTTACTGTGTGACCTCATTCAGTCGTAAGAACAATACAGTCTGGTGGGGAGCACTCATTTAACAACAAAAGACATCAAGTTTCCAAGTTAAGAACCTTGCCTCCATGCACAGGGCAAATAGGGCAGAGTTAGAATTTAAACCCAAGTCCTCTCTGATTCTTCAGTGACCCTCATTACATTCACCCTTCAGAACAACAACAAAATCCTTCCATAGTGGGAGCTAAAAGAAAGAACTATATTAGAAATAAATTAGAAGGTCTTTCATTCCTATTTGGCATTTAATCAATATCTAATAAAACTATTTTTACCAAATGGACGGTGCTGGGAGAAGAGACTACAATGTGGTCAGAAGGAAGGGTTGCTCCACGCAGACTGCACATCACACACTCTTGCAGGAGCAAAACTAGTTTCCATCAGTGGTGTGACTCGGTATGTCCCCTGTCCCTCCCAGGAGGATGATGGGCAGCATTTCTACAGGACAGTTCATGGCCACCCGACTAAAATTAGATGGTCCACATATATGCTTTGAGTTGGTGTCATTATCTCAGTGGCCGTGGGGGAGTTTAAACCCATAATCTCTGTGTCTTGAGAACGGATAAGACTCAATCTAAACAACTGCAAGAGCTCCGGAAACCACTCTTCTGCATTGCTTCATTCTGGTGCTGAATTTTAAATGTGGACCATTCAGAATTTACCAGTAGAGGAAAGAACTCTGCTAATTAAATATTCGATGTGCCAACAGGCAGCGACTGACAAGGCCGCTGTTTAACCACATCAGAGCAACAACGCAACTGCGTTAGATGTACGGAAATGGTTCTCAGACATCCCAGAATGGCTGGGATAGGCCAAAGTGGGTTGAAGTTTACTTCTGGAAGCACAGCTTAAACTGAGGCATGAAGTATCACCAGTTGGGCATACTCCCCTGATGGACAGATCTTAATACACAGCAAAACACTGATCTGACGTAGGAGGGATTTTATCTTTATGTTGTTTTTCTTCTATGTCAAATGCTGAAGACACACGTGACTGATCAGAAATAATTTTTAGACCTACATGACACAGGACACAGTGTCAGTGGCTCTATGTGTATCGGATCACAGTGTGAAAGGAGCTTAAAACCTTCTTTCCAAGGAATATGAATTTATAGTTATCACAGGCATAGTGGCAGAATCCCTAAGGACTTGCAGAGGCCAAATGTGATAATCTGGTTTCTGCTTGTTACGATTGAATTCAGCTGGAAGATAACTGCCTGTTGGAAATCCACTGCTTTCATTTTTATTTTCGGCTTATCGTTCTAAATTCAGATTCACTCTATCTGGCCATAGCGTGGAAAACCCTATAATGAAGCAGCAGGACACGAACAAATTAGTCCATATGTAACTATGGAGCAGTTTTTTTTTAAATTTTATTTATTTATTTGACAGAGAGAGAGGGCGCAAGCACAAGCAAGGGGAGTGGCAGGCAGAGGGAGAGGAAAAAGCAGGCTTCCCACTGAGCAGGGAGCCCAATATGGAGCTCAATCCCAGACCCTGAGATCATGACCTGAGCTGAAGGCAGATGCTTAACTGACTGGAGCCACCGAGGCGCCCCACTATGGAGCAGTTCTTGATCCACTGTTATCTAGTGTTGTTTTTTAAAAATTCTATAATGTGTGTGTGTGTGTGTGCGTGCACACATGTGTGTGAATGAATAAAATGACATTTGACATTAACTTTATAGGATGTTATTTCAACAGGGGATCATATCTTCTAACAACACCGTCAAGTTTAATTTTCCAAAAAAGTGTTACAACCGTGGGACTTTAACAATGAAATCTATTGAAAAGAACATTCCAGATTATTTTCTCACACTGCACTTTACATTGAAAAAATAATTCCTAGGAAGTTAAAACTTGAAAAAGCCTGGGAGGTCTAAGGACTACAATAATATTTGCCTCAGAAAAAAGCAATTATTTCACCCAGCAGCACTCAGATGTCCATTCTACCTCCACAGAGCCCAAGGCAACTGTTTCTAATTACCTTGCTCTACACTTGGATCCTGATATCTGGGTGCCTGGCACTGCCTGCTTCAATGTGTCGAACATTACTAAGACTTGAGTTAGAATCAGATTTTCAGGGGCACCTGCTTCTAATTCCTGTAGCATATTCCATGATATAATTTGCTTAAAAGAGACAGAAAACTTAAGGGAGGAAGAAAGCAGGACAAACTTTTCATCAGTTTGAAATGACAAAGAAGAATTAGAAGGGATGTCTCATTCTATAAATTGTCCAGCAAGTCTTCAACAAAGTTTTATTTCCTTGCATTTTCAAAGATTATATTGCTTATGTTTACATTTGCCGTAAGTTCAGTATAACCCATCTTTAGTCACTTTTGCTCAGATTAAATATCATGATTCACCCAGAACCCAGCATTGCTGAATCCTGCAATGTTAGAACAATAAATAAATTTATACTTATTAGGGAATTAACTTGAGGAAATAGTCAGGCTTTCTATGTTAATCCTTAATATTGTTGGCAAAGCAATGAACTGAGAAAAGTCACAGAATTTACTGATACGAATTTTAAGTAAAATGTGGAGTTGATAATGACATTGTTTAGGATATATTATGTAAGAGTACCTGACATTTGCATACTATTTTTAAGGTTTATGTGTTTTATTTGAACTCTGTAACAGATAAGCGAGCATTATTTTTTCCACTTTAAATAATACTGTAGTTAGCATCTAGTGAGTTGTTAAACATGTTTCAGGCACAGATACTCATGAATTAATACCAGTTTCATCTATATCACAATCCTATTGTCCCCTTTTGCAAATGAGGAAAGTGAGAATCTGAAAAAATAAATGGATTCCTCAAGTCAGGCAGCAAATGGACCACATAGGATATTAAGTCTTAACTGGAGTGAGCTAAGGCCTGATATTCTCTTTTCCCGTATATAACTAACACAGAGCAAAAAGCTGAAATTGAAAGAACCGTATTTTATTTACATCTTTAGGTGTTGCAAGGCGGAAGGTACACCGCAATAGAAGGTGTTCCTTACACAGTCCATTGTGAAGAGCCAGTGTGTCTTGTGGCAAAGCAAACTGCTACACACCCGGACTCTTCTTGTCCACCAATGTTGCCATAGGGGTTATATGCAATTCACACGGCAAGGGAACCTTTCTCATCACAGGAAGTATAGATCGCTGAAAGATCATATACTGCAAAATATACACATAAGTTGTGGCTAAAGTAATATGAGAGATGTTGACAGATTCAGACAGGGGACTTCAATATGCCAAGGTCACAAAAACTCAAGAGTTGCAGGCTTAAAGGTGGCGATACCAACTCTAGTCCCAGGTGGCATCTGGAAGAAGGGAGACTCCATCTGTATTTAAGAGCCTTCTCTAGGTTGGTGACCTTTGTAAAGGTATTGGCAAAATTAATACAACTAACACTTTGGAATACCAATCAACTTTAAACATGATATTTTAAGATCAACCATTTGCATGACTGTCAGGAATTTATAAGAAAATACTGATAATATGGTAAAAATTGAAATATGGCCTCAGTTTTAAGATTTATAGCACATCTTTTCCCTTTACTCAGTGCTCCTTATTCCCTACTAAATGACAGCTACATGAGTCTATAGTAATCTCAACATACACACTCGATACTTTGAGCATCACTGTTTTTAATCAGTACCAGTGACAAAAGCAGTGTTCAAAAGGTGGTTTCTCCAACTCAAGGCCAGCCTGTGATGTCAGTGCTCATTTGAGACAAAACCATTTCCTTACAAATCTGATCTCACTGGATTTGACCTAAGTCACCCTGTTACCCCTTCTATGACCCAAGCTGCCTGTCTTATTCTTACATGTTTTAAAATACCAAAATCCTGTTTTATGTAAGCTGTCTTCTGAATTTACCCCATCTAATCAATTTGTCTTCGTTTTCCTTTGGAATGATTCCATTTTTAATTTAATGATGCCTTAATTCCTCACCTACATTTTAAAATAAGCTAACAGACATTACATCATATAGCTGGTTGTGAGGACTGAGTTAATATACTTGCAAAGTGTTTAGAACAGTTCCTTGCATATACAAAGTGCTACATAATTTTTGGTTATTATTAGTGGAATTATTACTTATCCTTTTGTGAGGCATGATTTGTTTAGAAAATTTCAGAAAGAGACAAATCAACTGCATGTCTAGGCTTTTAAAAAGTAATGCCTGGTAAACCCAAATAAGAAAAAAAATAGGAAACAAATCTTCATATCATCATAAATCATAAATCACTACTTAAAGTCTAGATTCTGTTTTAAATGTTGCTCCTCGCTTGGAGCCTACTTTGCCTGTACATCAGTTAGAAGAAGCGATCCCACTGATTTAAGCAGGAAGACTGTGATGTTAAACCCTTGAAGACAAGGGGATTATATTTCAGCACAACATCTACTTTTCAAGAGAAGTGATTTGAAGTGCTTTAAGAGTCATCATCTTTTCCTTCTAACAACTTCTCACTCTGATCTTTTTCTGTTCATGGATGGGTAGATTTTTTTCCCTGTTGCTTTATCATAACACTCTGGGCAGAAAAGTCACCAACTTCTTTTCAAATACTATCATTTTATTGTACTTTAATAGGAGCAAGAAAAAGGTATTTTAGGTTTTCAGGATCTTTTACATAAAAAAAAAAAGAAGTCTCAGGGAGCCATGAACACATTCCATGTGAACAGCAGCCCCTAGGTCAGGTTCTAGGTGAATGGCGCACTGGAGTGGGCCACCAGTGTGGCTCTACGGCAGATGTATAGACGGTAATGCCATACGCAACTGGGGACGGTAAAGAAAAATGGCTGGGTAAATGCACATGAGTATAGTGCTTGATGGTCTGAAATACTCTACAGATATTTTAAGAACTGCAAATCAAATTATAGTAAACTGAACCTAATTGACACTATAACATAAAATATTAAAAATTTCTTTCTTGCTCTTTTTGTCTAATATCAGATTTTGCAATACACTTCAAATCTCCTTTTAACTGTGTCTACTCTACTTTATGTTCAAGCACAAATAAAAGAACAGCAGAAAATCTTAATAATGTTTGTTATGGGCAAATTCTTGTACCTAGTGGGAAAAAAGGAACAAAATTATAAACCCTGATGCAGAGACTTCTTATGCTAACATTTTTGGTTCAGAAGGAATAGTGTTTGTTGTTTTTTTCCCGCCCCTTAGAGGGCAAATACAACACAGTTTATAAGGAAACTTCATGAAAAAGAAGTATTAACTCAAATTTTATGAATCAAACCTTTAAAAATGCTCCAGGAAAGTTCATTATTTTTCAGCATTACTGTTTTAAATTATTTTTAAAAGCAAATAACTATCACCTAATACCATGTGCTCATATGTGTGCATATCCTTGTGAATATGTGTGGAAAATATGTGTGTGTGTGTGTGTGTGTGTGTGTAGGGGAGCTATTGGGCCCAAGAAACATGGACCCAAGTTATAGCTTTGGCTCATCCAACAACTAACTATATGATCTTGAACAAGTTCTCTTAAATGCCCTAGGACTCAGTTTCCTCATCTGTCATATGAAAAGGGTGTTAGACTTCAACTCTGAGACGTCTTCTCATTCACTCTATGAAACAATTCACCCACTCCCCACCACATTGCTCTGGCTTAAAGTTATGTCTCCATCAGAGAAAATTACTTGTGATATATAATTGCCCCACATTGTGAGCTATCGAGTAAAATTACTTGTTTGTTCATCGTGCTCCTCCTTAGAACCATCTTTTGACACAATCTTTGGAAGGTTAACATCTATATCATAACTGTAAGTTGGGAAAGGTTGTGAAGCTGAGTAGGCTCCAGGTTTCCACCTAATTAATCTGCACAGTGGTGTCCTACATCCAGGCCCCGGAATATGTTTTGCCCCTTCCTTTTTGAAAGATTTTTCTTTCTTATCTTCTGAGAGCCCACCCTCAAACTGTCATTCTTTATTAGTCACCTTTGCTGTCTCCTCTTCCTCTGCCTAATCCCCTAGGGCTAGTTCCTGGGCTCGCTTCCCTTCCATCTATACATTCAAGCTGCCAGGTTGACACCAATGGGCATCTCTAACTTACACCCTCTCTGCTTTCCACTACTTTCCACATAGCTGCCAGAGGGATTTTTTTTTTTCAGAGTCATTTTTTATTTTATTATTTTTTTTCCAGACAAATTAGATTTTAAACTAAAGACTATAGTTAGAGACACAGAAGGACACTATATTATTCTTAAAGGGTCTATCCAACAAGAAGATCTAACAATTGTAAATATCTACGCCCCCAACATGGGAGCAGCCATTTACATAAGCCAACTGTTAACCAAAATAAAGAGTCATATTGATAACAATACGCTAATTGTAGGAGACCTCAATACTCCACTCTCAGCAATAGACAGATCATCTAAGCAGAATTTCAACACAGAAACAAGAGCTTTGAATGACACACTGGACCAGATGGACCTCATAGATATTTACAGAACATTCCACCCTAAAACAACAGAATACTCATTCTTCTCGAGTGCACACGGAACTTTCTCTAGAATAGACCACATACTGGGTAACAAATCAGGTCTCAACCGATACCAAAAGACTGAGATTATTCCCTGCATATTCTCAGACCATAATGCTCTAAAACTGGAACTCAATCACAAGAAAAAATTTGGAAGAAGTTCAAACACTTGGAAGCTAAAGACCACTCTGCTCAAGAACGTTTGGGTCAACCAGGAAATCAAAGAAGAACTTAAACAATTCATGGAAACCAATGAGAATGAAAACACATTGGTCCAAAACCTATGGGATACTGCAAAGGTGGTCTTAAGGGGGAAATACATAGCCATCCAGGCCTCACTCAAAAAAAATAGAAAAATCCTGAATTCACCAACTAACTTTACACCTTAAAGAACTACAGAAAAAGCAACAAATGATGCCTAAGCCACGCATTAGAAGAGAAATAACTAAGATTAGAGCAGAGATCAATGAATTAGAAACCAGAAACACAGTAGATCAGATCAATGAAACTAGAAGCTGGTTCTTTGAATGAATTAATAAGATCGATAAACCACTGGCCAGACTTATCCAAAAGAGAAGAGAAAGCACCCAAATTAATAAAATTATGAATGAAAGGGGAGAGATCATGACTAACACCAAGGAAATAGAAACAGTCAACAACTATATGCCAATAAATTAAGCAACCTGGAAGAAATGGATGCCTTCCTGGAAACCTATAAACTGCCAAGACTGAAACAGGAAGAAATTGACAACCTGAATAGGCCCATAACCAGTAAGGAGACTGAAGCAGTGATCAAAAACCTCCCAAAAAACAAGAGTCCAGGGCCTGATGGATTCCCTCAGGAATTCTACCAAACATTCAAAGAAGAAGTAATACCTATTCTCCTGAAGCTGTTTCAAAAAATAGAAACAGAAGGAAAGCTTCCTGACTCATTCTACGAGGCCAGCATTACCTTAATCCCCAAACCAGGCAAAGACCCCATCAAAAAGGAGAATTTCAGACTGATATCCCTGATGAATATGGATTCCAAAATTCGCAACAAAATCCTAGCTGATAGGATCCAACAATACATTAAAAGGATTATCCACCACGACCAAGTGGGATTTATCCCCAGGATGCAAGTGTGGTTCAACATCCACAAATCAATCAATGTAATAGAACACATTAATAAGAGGAGAGAGAAGAACCATACGGTCCTCTCAATTGGTGCAGAAAAAGCATTTGACAAAATACAGCATCTTTTCCTAATTAAAACTCTTCAGAGTATAGGGATAGAGGGAACATTCCTCAAGTTCATAAAATCCATCTATGAAAAACCCACAGTGAATATCATCCTCAATGGGGGAAAAATGAGAGCCTTTCCCTGAAGATCAGGAACACATCAAGGATGCCCACTCTCGCCACTATTGTTCAACATAGTACTAGAAGTCCTAGCAATAGCAATCAGACAACAAAACAAAATAAAATGTATTCAAATTGGCAAAGAAGGAGTCAAACTCTCTCTCTTCTCAGACAACATGATACTTTATGTGGAAAACCCAAAAGACTCCACCCCCAAATTACCAGAGTCATTTTTTAAAAGTAGAAATCAGAACTCACCACACCCCTGCTTTAATGCCACCTAATGTCTGCCCACTGCACTCAAAACCGTGTCCAGCCACCTCTCCCTGGCCAACAGGGCTCTGTGTCACCTGGCCTCTCCCCCTGCTCTTTGTTCACTCCCCCATCCTAGCCACTCCTATCTCTGCTAGGAATGCCTCCTGCATCCTGCTGCAAGTGTACACAAGGCAGGCTCCCTCTCCAAGGGGGTTTCTTCCACTACACAATCTACAGCAGCCACTGGAAGTCTCTCTCACATCACTCTGCTTTAAAATCCCTGATCAGGGGCACCTGGGTGGCTCACTCAGTTAAACATCTGACTCTTGATCTCAGCTCAGGTCTTGATATGAGCGTCGTGAGTTCAAGCCCCACGCTGGGCATGGAGCCTACTTTAAAAAATAAATAAATAAATAAAAATAAAATCCCTGAACAGCTCATCACAATCCACAAAAATTTTCAGGTTATTGCTGCTCTGTCCCCATGAGAATATAAGCTCCATTAGGGCAGGATCTTGTCTTCTCAGTTCACATTGAAACATTGGCTCTTGAACAATGCCTGATGCATAGAAGATGCTCAATAAATGTTTGCTTCATAATGATGAATGAATGATTTCTGCCTTTTCATTTACTGACACAATCTAAACAAGTCACTTTTCTTTCATCATAATTTTAATTTTATAAATAAATATGTGATGTTCAAAATGTGTTAGAAAGACAAACTAATTTTTTTTATAGTATTTCATATTCCTATCCAATCTTGTTTCACTTCCACATGAAGTGCATCTATGGATCTCCATTTTGTAATAAATAGACTTCCTTCCTAAGACTGATTATCCAGTATGTAAGTGATAAAATCTTCAGAGACTAGGGAAGGCAAATTTTCTATAACTATATCTGAAAGTTAAAAAGACTTGATTATTTTCTAAATAGATCATAAAGTATAAATCACAAAATCATATCTTCTTGTTCATTGTATTACTGTTAACCACAGAGACAACGAAGTGTTTTATCTTCATTATTCTTCATACATTTCGGTATTTTCGCATTTGCTAGGACACGCCAGCCTGAGTATGCAGTAATGAAGAATGAGTCACTATAGCACTAACACAATTAAATTCTCTAGCTCAGTCTCCAGTAAGTGCATTGTGAAAATCCCAGCCCTCCATCTCTCTCCCCCAAATTGCTGCATTTGGAAACAAGGGGTCCTCAGAGTGCCTTGCAACACTCCTGAGAAGGGCAGTCCTTTCTACTTTATGAAGCCCACCCTCCTCCCTTCTGCTGCTCATGGGCCTCTGCTTTGGTCCCCACCCAAACCCTATCCTTCTCCCCACTCCAATGGCCGCCGCTCCTCTGGCTGCCTTTGACACTGATCACCTCTTCAGCATTACCACTGCCCGCGCTGCCCCAAACACTGCTGGAAGGAACCCCCATAAGGGACCTGGCAAATACCAGTCAGTGGTTGAGGTAGTTACCCAGTTATTTACCTTCTCTCCCTCCCTCAACAAACAGTACAATCCATCATTCTAGAACTGATTTTGTCCTGGGCTCTTCTCTAGCCAGACTGTACTCACAGCTGTGTGACCCCGATCTCAGGCTCCCCCAGACACCAATCTCACCAGTTTTCCTTCTAGCATCCAGCCCACGAGCAGGTATTCATTCCCAGCAATGAGGTCCTGGAACCCAGAGCCCAGCTCTCATCTCAGGTACACTTTTCCACCTCAACTTCTGCTTCACCTTCCAGAGGTTACTTCATCATCTGGTGTTCATGGGTTGTGGCAGCTAAGTGGCTGTTTCTACTTGCTTGGATCATTTCTCCATGGGGAGCATCGCTGACGGTCTATTCACGATCTCTCCTCCATGGCTTATCAGTCCTCCATGCAAATCACATGCTGGCCAAACAGACCAACCCACAGCCTCCCTAAAGGGCCAAACCTCCAGGGGCTGTGGAGTTGAGATGCCTCCAGGCTAAAAACTTAACGTTCCATTTGTTTTTGATTGTAAAATAATAATTAGTAATTAATAAGATAGATATTAATAATAATAAAATTATAAACCACCATTATTCTGTTAGTCACAATCATTAACATTTTGTACATTTTCCTATCTTTTAAAATATTATACATTTTTTTTAAATTTTTTTTTTAAGATTTTATTTATTTGCAAGAGAGAGAATGAGAGACAGAGAGCATGAGAGGGAGGAGAGTCAGAGGGAGAAGCAGACTCCCTGCTGAGCAGGGAGCCTGATGTGGGACTCGATCCCAGGACTCCAGGATCATAACCTGAGCTGAAGGCAGTCGCTTAACCAACTGAGCCACCCAGGCGCCCAAATATTATACATTTTATGCAATGGTATAGTATTCCATCTACAATTCTGTATTCTCTTTTACTTGAATCATGAGCATGTTTGGATATCACTAAATATTAATCAGCGGTAAACAGGATTCCATGGATTTGTCACTACTGTCTAGTCACTCCCATAAAATTGTTTCTAGTTTTTTCTGTTATATAGTTCTTTGAAAGAAGTATTATACCTAATATTGAGTGAGTCTCTTATTATTCCTTAGGACCAATTCCTAGAAATAAAACTACTGGGTCAAAGGATATGAATATGCCGCTAAATTGTTTTCCAGAAAATGATACTTATTTAGCTTATACTGGGGGCCCATCTCACTTCATACTCACCAGCACGGAGTCCTCTTTTCTTTTCTTTTCTTTTTTTTAAGGCTTTGGAATCTTCGCCATTGTACAATTTGAAAAGTAAGTTGTTATTTTAATCTATATTTCTTTGGTAACATTTTGGCTAATTTGTAAATTGTCTTTTTTTTTTCTATTGTTGGGATAGGGCTCCTTTTGTTTAGAAAATATTAAGGATATGACATTTTTATAGTTTTTATTAAAAAACTAGTCTAAAATTATTATTTTTATATTCCTATAAAAATAAAGTCCATTGAACTACCACTTGTCTATACCATTATGCTTACCTGCCATCATTAGCATCTTTGTTGAGTCACACATCTGGACAGAGACAAAATTAAAAACTGGAAAAGAGATTCATTTGGAAGATTTCTTTTCAGTGAAATTGGTCTGCAAGTAAATTACTTTGTGTATAACATAAAAGGCTTCACACAGTTTTCTTAAAGCAATTTTCAAAGCATTAAAAAATACTCTATATACATCTCTCTTTGTGTATGGATATAACATCTAACTCTTGAAAGATGTTCCTTTCCTTAGCAATGACTTAGAAAGCTGCTCTAATAAGACCACACGGCTCTCTTTCAATCCTGTTCTCTTCTTCTCCTAAGAAAATTCTTTAAGGCCATGCAATAGTTTTCCCCAAAGTTAAAAGTCTTCATGTCTCAGACTTGGAATAATGACCCAAATGAGCCCAATGGACAAAATCAAAAGCTGCCAACACCATGCAACCCCTGATGATGTCTTAGGCAGAGCCCTCGGTGTAGCCGCGACACCAGCCAGCTGCCGAGAAGCTAGATGAGCGTGTGGACACTGCTATTGCCACCACATCCCAGCCATGCTGTGTCAGGCTTGCTAACGAGCACAGCACCAATGCGATGGGGCACTGCATTTCTTCACGACCTCCCCCCAAGCGACGTCTTATGGCCTCCTTCTATTAGTTAACTTCATCTCCTAGCCTTGGGCGGCCAATACTTTCTTACCGCACATCTGAGTGGCACACAAGGGTGAATCACACTTAGGTGGATTGGCTATCTCAAAAGTGACAGCACAACAGGAACAAAATAAAGTAGTCTAAGCAAGACTGCTGATAAAGTTATGAGAACAAGACAAAACCAACTTGGCATCAAGAGGCAGTCACGGAAAGCTTGTCACAAAACATAGGAGAAGGTGTGATTGATGGCTAGCTCATAAAATCATGAAAGATACGTTAAAAAGAAAATGCTTCCACTCAGCATTCTAATCCCTGACAGGGATGACCTTTGGGAGTTTAGGTGAAAGGACACAGATTTTAAAACCACAAAAATACTTTGGGGAAAAATACAGAATTCATTGCCAAAATGTTCATTTTAACAGGTACTAAGGGATTAATTAACATCCAATTGCAGAGTACTTTTGAGCAATTAGTATGTTCATGGCTCTTTGCTAAGCGATTTTGGGGAAAAGTATGTAGCTCTCTCACTACTTGAGGACCTACTAAGTATAAGACATGCAGCACATGTCTAACTTCTACAACAGCTCTACAAAATTTTGAGACAGGCTCAAAAATCAGTGTAGCTTTTAAATACCACATCTGGAACTTGAACTCAGGGTTTTCATTTTTCTGAGCATTGACTCTGCTATGCGCACTGCTTCTCAAAATAAGGCATAAAAACCAAATAGAACACGAGCTCCATCGTACTGGAATATACACACATAAACATTAAAAATACCTTATAAAGAAGATGTGGTATATATATATGTATGTGTGGTGTATATATATATATAAATATATATATATACACAAATACATACAAATGCAATCACTCAGCCATAAGAAAGAAAGAAATCTCGCCATTTTGCAACAACATGGATGGAGCCACAGGGTTTAACGCTAAGTGGAATAAGTCAGTCAGAGAAAGACAAATGCCACATGATTTCACTCATATGTGGGATTTAAGAGACAAAACAAATGAACAAAGGGAAAAAAAAAGAGACGAAAGTGTGATCCATTCTTGCACTGGTGGTGTGGGAGTGCAACACAGTCTTATGGGAGTGCAGGGCAGGTGATATTTGAATGGAATGCTGAAAGATGAATAGGCCGTCCACCTTTGGTAGGTGCATGTGGAGAGAACGGCAAATAGTCAAGAAGAGAAGTGCCAAGTAAGACACACAGTCATGCAAGAGCATGCCGCAGCTTGAGAACTAGCATGGCCAGAGCACACTAGAACACGGAGGGGAGAGAGCAGGGGTGGGGGAGAGTGGGGAGGGAATGGTGGGTGCTGTGATTAAAAAGAAGACTGGGGCCAAATAACGGAGGGCCTCGTGGGTCAGGCTAACACATCTGGATTTTGCCTTATAGACCACTTGGAGCCATGAATGAGAAGTGAGTGACACATCACACGTGTGCTTTGTCAGTAATGGAGAGGATGCAGGAAAGACAGGGTTATTAGTTGGGAGGTTATACAAGAGATGCCCAGAGACTAAATTCCAGAGGTAAAACTCAAGATGGTAATTCGACTGGCTGTAGGGAGTAAGGGAAGGATGGGATATACATTAGGTTTGTGGGAGGTATGGCTTCATGGTCAGTGACTAACATGGTGGCTTTGTTTGGCATGCTTCATCTTAATCTTTGATACTCCTTCCATCTAGAGAAAGGCAATGTTCGTGGCTACTTTCCTTGGTTCTGGGGGTGCTCCATCATGCTGTGGGACTTCTGGGGCTAGGTCAGTAGAAGCTTTGCAGCTCCCATCTGGGCCTCTAGGAAGCTGGACTTGCCATATAAAAAGTCTGACTATCCTACCGGAGAGATCATGTGGAAATACCCAGAGGCGACCTGGAAAAGGAAAGGAGCCTGGATGAGCCCAGCCTTCCAAATGCTCCCACACAGGGGCCAGGCTTACGAGCAAAGACCAGCCAGCCACCAGCTGAATTCTATCGGTTAACCTCAGCTGATACTGCCTGATACAGTTGATACCATCAGAGTAAAATGCCTGTTGCTGACGCCACTATATTCTGGGGTCGTTTGGGAAAGGTAACTGGAACTTCCCAGTAAAATGAGGTGGCATGATTCATTTCATCTCTCACACAGATGTTCTGTAAAGCTAAACGAACAAGTATTGATGAGGGTGACAGAAATTAAAGTAACTTAAAAATGCACACTTATCCCATGATTAAAATTCAGGAGGGTAGCAAAATATTCTCACAGTGATTCAGTAGTGGGTAACAGTGGGAAAAATTCGACTTACTGTGTTATGCCACCCAAAGGCAGGGGAGGAATTTAGACAACATTGAGGCTACCTCCCCAAATTTACCCTGGTATAATCATAACAGACCACTTAGTTACTGATACAGATGTTCTCAGATTAAATGCCAAGGTTCGTTCTCTCTTAATAGTTTTTAAAATGGCTGGAGCGGCCTAATATCAGTTATTAGTACCAAGAATAGAGCTTCTAAGCTAAATAGAATACTTTGCATTTCAGGAATGATAACAAAGCTTTCCCAGGGCTTCTGCCCCCACACACAGAGTGAACAGAAATAGAGCATGTCTGGAAAAGCACAAGCCTTCAACTACTTGATTGTTGACCAGACTTGAGATGCAATTCTGAGGACCTAAGCAAGTTAAAATACATTTGCAAATTTGTGCATGTCTCTGGAGCTTCAGTTCATGACTTCTTGCCTTCATTTGTGGCCTGCCAACGTCATTTAGGGCTGCTGAAGTAGTGCTCCAGTGATATTCTCCACAAATTGTTTTTGAGTTAGAGCCTCCTGTCCTGAACTGGCATCTCAAGCTACCCAGGTCAAGAAACCACATCAGTGTCTATTTCAAGAGTTAAGGTTTACCTTGCTAGCGCAATAGTCCTATTTCCAGTATTCAGTAGCCTGCCTGAGTATTTGCCCCTTAAACACTTCACAGTGGAAGGGAAGTAATCAAGTTAGAATGAGTCAAATCACTAGCCAGCAGTCAGTGCAAGATTTAATGTTCAACTCCGCACAAAAGTGGTTAGATTTTCAACCTACAGAAGTTTAATTTGTCATGTAGATATCACTACTAAAAAGAAGCCAATCAAGTTCAGAACCAGAACTTCCTACATGTTACTGTTTGAGGAAAAGTCTGTGACTCCCAATTTGCTTCTTTTCCCAAACTCATGGCTCATAATCCTCTCCTTTCTCTAAGTCACAGGAAGCAAAATGCTAACTGGTAGAGGTCTAATGACAGAATTTCTACTGGAATGTGTTTGTTTTCTGGAATGTGTATTAACAACTTAATTATTAGACTTTTATCTTTGGAATCATTTTGTGAAAAAAAAATGCTGATTGTTAAGAATCATCCCTTGTGGGCAACTAAAAGGTCAATGTAATTGACACAACGGTGAAATTCAAGTACATCAACTCCTACTGAGAGTTAAAATTATGGTCAATTAAGAGAATGTTAAACGAAATGCTCTTAATTCACCAACTAAAATATTTAAAAAATAATTAACAAATTTGCTGATGCTCTTTCTTTGTAGGTAGTAATACAATTTTAACATGAAAATACAGGATTCATTGTGACTAAAACATATTATCCTTGTTTCTTTTTAAGTGTTTATGAGCTGGGATGCACTGGCTGGCAAAGTTAGGGGTGAATTCTAGAACCGTGGATCCAGGACAACTTCATAGTCTCACGTGAGGCCAGAACAAATAATTTTTTTGTTTTGCATACCCCAAAACACATTTTTGGGAAGTCTTCTGTTGGGTGCTGTATTTATTTGTTTTTTAATTTAAATTCAATTTAGTTAACATATAGTGTATTATTAGTTTCAGGGGTAAAATTTAGTGATTCATCAGTTGTATATAACACCCAGTGCTCATGACATCACGTGCCCTCCTTAATGCCCATCACCCAGTTATTCCATCTCCCATTCCCCTCCCCTCAGTTTGTTCCCTAGAGTTAAGGGTCTCTTATGGTTTGAATTCCCTCTCTGTTTTTATCCTTTTTTCCTTCCCTTCCCCTAAGTTCATCTGTTTTGTTTCTTAAATTCCACATATGAGTGAAATCATATGGTATCTGTCTTTCTCTGACTGACTTACTTTGCTTAGCATAATACCCTCTGGTTCCATCCATGCAGAACAAATAATCTTAACCATATCATTAGGGCCAAAGTCTACCCTTCTGTCCAATAAGCTTAATTCTTATTCTAACAGTGATTTCATGAAGAAAATAGTCTCCTCTGTTAGGTTGGACTTTCAAGAAGCTGGAACAGACTTGAATTGAAGGAAGACTGTAAACTGATTCCTATATTGCTTGGGCAACCATACTTTCACTGAGTAGCTATATTTTCATTTTTACAAAATGTTCCCCCAAATTTCTTACAGTGCCCTGATAACCCATTGATGCTTTAACTAAAAGACAAAACAAACAAATGAAAAGTCCTCCAAAACTGTACATAGATTCTAGACGTCTTTGGTTTTGTATGGAAGGGCTTGATCCTTTCCTTATATAAAGGAAAACATGCCAGCTTCAGGCAACGTGAAATGGAAATAAGCTGGGTGCCATACAGAGTTCCTACCATGCTGGGGCCAACAGCACAGTCACTAACATCAACAGAAAATCCTTAGGAGGTAAGCCACACGCTGATTCGGGCATTACATTTCGTGTATACAGTATTTGGAAAATTCCAAAAGGTAGGCACAACTCATGCAAATGGCAACAGCACATGATTTATTTAGTTCAACAGAGAAAATAAGATGTAAGACTTTGTGTTGCTTTTAATAAAAAGCTCTGTATGCTCTGTTTATAAAGGTAAGGAAGACCTTATCAAGGTCTTGATCACTGACCCCTGATCAAGACCATGAAGCAAGCTTACATTATAATGTGGAATGAGCTGGATACAGGGCATACTGGATATTATGGGAACTCACTTCCTTACCTTTATAAACAGAGCATACAGAGCACAAAAACAAAATGCCACTGAAAACCCTCTTTGAAACTAGGTAAATAGAAGTTATAAATCGAATGGAATTTCTTGAAAATTCTGAGCTATTGTCAATGATTTTGAGGCAGTTTTATAAAATAATAAGGATGAACATGTCTTGAATGCTTCCTATGTGCCAACCACCTTGTGCATAATATCTCATTTAAACTTCACAACATACAAGTGAGATGCTAAAATCATCTCATTTATCATCTGCAGAGACAAAGGCCAGAGAGGTTATGTAACTTGTTACAGCTGTGGAGAATGAGGCACAGAGCAGTTCAGTGACTACTCGTACAAGGTCATGAAAGCAGTAAGTGGTAGAGCCAAGATTTAGATCTCGCATTCTGCCAGATTCTGTTCTTACCACCTCTGTATACTAGACAGTTTCTTCATGTTAGAGAGAGCACCTTACTACAAAGAAAATCTGAGTTCAAGCTCCAGGTAAGCCATTTTTACTTGCTTCATAACATTTAAGGAAATCATTTATTCACCCTTAACTTAAATGTCTCAACTGCAAATTAGGGAGACCAATCCCTACTTCACGGGGTTACCGTGAGGATTATGCAAGCATACACGTAAAGCACAGGGGACTGTGCCTAGCACATGGAAGATGCTGGATAATTATCTTCATTTTTCCTTGACCAGTTTCCTTGTATTTATTTTTAGTTCATTCCTTCAAAATTCATGGAATATTTCCTTTGTACAAACACTGTGCCAAATATTAGAGATTCAGTAGTGAATAAAGTAGACATGTTCCTTCTTCTTGAGACAGGGAGTCAGAAAACTTTTTCTGGGGGCGCCTGGGTGGCTCAGTCATTAAGCGTCTGCCTTCGGCTCAGGTCATGATCCCGGGGTCCTGGGATCGAGCCCCGCATCAGGCTCCCTGCTCCGCGGGAAGCCTGCTTCTCCCTCTCCCACTCCCCCTGCTTGTGTTCCCTCTCTCACTGTGTCCCTCTCTGTCAAATAAATAAAATTAAAAAAAAAAAAAGAAAAGAAAACTTTTTCTGTAAAAGTCCTAAAGAGTAAATAGTTTTGGTTGGTGGGACATAATAGTATCTGTCTCAACTACTCAACTTTGCCAGTGTAAAAAGAGCCACAGAAATAAACATGGCTGTGTTCCAATAAAGTTTTATTTGCAGAGTTAGGGAGGAACTGGATCTGGTCCATGGGCCACAGGCCAAAGTTCACTGACCCTTGATCAAGACCTTGAAACAAGCCATTACATTATAATGTGGAATGAGCTAGATATAGGACATACTGGATATTATGGGAACACAACATGGCAGGGCCACTTGACTGATTCTAGGAGAATCAGTGACATCTCAGAGCTAGTGACATATGAGGTAATCATCGAAGGCTGAGTAGAAATTAGCAAAAAGGAATTCAGGGGAAAAATAAAAAACCCAGAGGGCCCAGAGACAAGAAATACACATGATGCATTTGAGGACAACCATGTGAAGATGTTCAATGGCTGGAGCAGAGAGGGACAGGATGGTGGGCAGGGCAAGACAGGGCTAGCCCAGGATGGGCTCTGTTAATGAGTTTGGAGGTGATGCTAATGGGAAGAGGCTGCTCTTTTATCTGGGAGACTGACAGGATCAGACTGTATTCCTGTCTGTAAAATAGCAGCACCCAAAGGGTTTGTTGAACTATTAACAATTCCCTTCCATTAACTGGCCCCAGGTCGCTGAGCTCTTTCTTCTTGTAGTTTTTCAGAGCCTTTCCATCTCTACTTGTCCAGTTGTTTGTCAACCATCACTTCTGACTAATGTGAGTCCACTGGGGGAACTCTTCTAATTTTCTTGGCCGTTCATGTATAGTCTGCTATAATATTTAAGACTATTCAAATGCTTGACTTCTTTTTTTAATTTAAAAAAAGAGTAAGTATATCGGCTGAGTGAACTTTCATAAATAGCATGCAGAGAAGGGAGGGAGGGCTCTGTTACTCCCTGTGTTTCCTTACTTGGAATTGCTGAGTCAATGATCCCCAGGTAAAGAAAAGTTCTGCCATATGAAAAGCAAGTAGCTTGCTGAAATTTGTATGCTTTCCTACTGACACATTTGTCTAGAAATTTGGGTCATTACCAAAAGAAAAGTCTAGGCTACAGCCACCAAACTCAAATACTGTACTTTCTATAACCACCAAAATATACCTGAAATGTTACCTTTTCCTCCACTCTCAGCCACACCTCCAAGACTGTCCATCACAAGCCAAAGCATTTAAATTTTTTTCTGCCTGATTCTATTTAGTTTGAAAAATACATTCTCAGTCCCCTGGATCAGAGAATGTGGTAGACATTCATTTAAATGATAGTGGGTATCAAGGTTAAGGGGGGACCAAATTGTTTTGCTTCTTGTGGTAGTTAAATTTTTAAAATTTTTCAAACTGAAAACACTTTACATTTCAATAATAAGCAACTTGTTTATTATCTTCTTATTTCAAATTCTTTGAAGGCTATCATAAATATCAATGGAACTGGCTCATAAGAAATACAAGATGAGGTATATAACGAGATTATCATTTCTTCAGTTAGACTATGAATTCCTTGAAATCGAGGCTAACTCTTCTCATCTTTCTATCCCCTCCAGTATTTAGCATAATGTCTTATTCAACTAACTACTGTTGAGTAGAGATAAGCAAAACAACCTTCACTGAAACTTACTGAAAAGTTTGTATTAACTGACATTGTACACAGAGATTTTCTTTCCTCTTCAATCTGAAAATTAAAAAAAAAAAAAAGAACAAGTTTCCATTTGCTTCCTATGAGGCCAAAAAACAGAACAAAGCCATTTGGCAGACTGTAGCTCATTCACTATTTATGAAATTAACCATAATCCAGCAACAGTCAATCATTTTAGATGCCATAACAATGGTCTTCACAATTGATCACCACATACCAATTCAACCATGGCAAAGATGATGGCTCCAGATCAGATCAGGAAGGGGTTTTCAGAAATTCACTCAGACCCTGAAGTGGTCCCTAACTCCTGTGGTCCCACATTGGACACCATCTTCTGAAGGATCACCAAGGTGAGAAAGTTGTTAGAGCATAACTCTGACCTTACATCAGTTCTCAACTACTTTCCCAGGAGCTAACAGAAATGGGAAAGGAAAGCAGTTACCCTGCTTTTCTTAACACCCACTTCAGAAGAGACACATTCTGGGAAAGTCTAGTTTTTCTACCATTCAGCTGAATTTTTGACATCTTTCCCTTTGGTCACTAAAGATCCCAGAATCTGTCTCTTTTGCCTTTTCCATAGCAAAAAAGGAAGATCTAACACATCTTCAAGTTAAGTTATGTGCTTATACTTCCCAAAACAAAAAGCAGCTTACCTTGAGGACACAATTAAAGAATTTAATGCAACTCTTTCCATAAGTCATATTTCATTTATAGTGTTTTGTACTTTAAAGTATTTCTTTCCACACAGATATTTAGGGCTCAGCATATCTTTCTAAATGTAAATATTATACAAACTTTAAAAGATATCTATAAACAACCACAAACACTAATTATAGTGGTTGTTATTTTTTTAATTTAAATTATAACCAAATACCAAGAATGCCAAATATTCAATGTAATCAAAGAAAACTTTTTTACATTTCTCTTCTCTTATGACAACTTTACAAAAGAAGCCTAAAATAAAAGTCTATAAATTTCAAAGTAGCTCAAATTCAAAAACTCTTTTTATTTTTATTCTCTCAGATCCTCTTATAAATGCTTATACTTACACAAACACAAACCTACATTTTCCCTCAGGGACGTAAGACAAAAATGACCTGTATGGGTATTCCAGGTTTGGCCACAGTATGTTAGGTTACACTGCTATAACAAAACAAAACTAAACCAGAACATCAAAACCTCAGAAGCTCAATACACAAAAGTCTCTTTCTCATTCTCAAAGCATGGGACTAATACTGAGCTTCAGGGTGTTCTGCTCAACAGTCACTGAGAAATCCTGGCTCACGGAAGACCCATCTCAGTACACACTTCCATATTTACCAAGACAGGAAAAAAGAAATGTGCAAACTACACCCTGAATCTTAAAGTGTCTGCCCAGAAGTGACACCCACTTTAATAGTCACATTTCATTGGTCAATGCAAGACATAGCCATGGCACCTGAAAGACATATCTGTGAACAGTCTTAATGACAACTACAATTTTAAGTAGACCTTGCGTCCAAAAATGAACCACTTACACTTAATTTATATACCAAATTATATCACATATACTAAATATATATGTGTTTATATATTTATACTTGTGTGTGATATTAGTGTAAAAAAAAAGATAAGTCATTCTCAAACTCAGCATCAATGCAAGCACTCACTCTACTATACTTAACTCTGTTTTCCCTCTTTAAGAGTGAAGAAGAAAAATCACAAAGTCATTCTTAACCCAAGTATGCATTTCATAATTTTCTTACCATGAAACTAAGAGAGAAGACAACTTTTGGGTAAAATTACAAATCAGAAGGTTTCTATGTATCAGAGCATGAGGCAGATGAATAATCCATTGAATCTTTCATTTTGGCTCACTAGAGCCTAAATATATCCAGTACTTGAGCAGATGGACATAGCATAATTCAATAATAATGTGAATCTCTAAAGCCAAAATGTAAATTTCTTATGCTTTAAGTTTTAGATGTATACTTTGATGTAGCTAAATATTCATTTCAAGAGATTATCTAGCTCTTAGTTACATAAGCTTATATAAGATTATTCTCAGTGATACTATTCTTGTAATTCAAAAGGCTAACATTATAATTGGAAAACCTTTACATAAAATAATAACCAAAATAATTTTATCTCACCAAACATCTACTGAGTGTCTACTAAGCCCCATAGTACCCAAGGGATCCTAAGTTGAATGAAATATAACTATGATCTTCAATCCTTTGATAGTCTGGTCTAATTACCCTACAGTGAATTTTTTCCATTGTGTATAATAAGACTCTTATCTTTCTTGCATCCCCTCCTTAAAATCTTGCGACTTCATGTCCATGCAGACAGGAAAATTTGAGGAGGAAAAGGAATTGGATTAAGAAATAGAAATATAACTCCTGACTTTTCACTGATGACTAAACATATGATAGGATTCGATAGTTTTGCCATTAGGATTACTAGAATAAATAGTTTCTACCTTCACAATAGATAATATATTTAATTTCCATTACATTTCTGAGTAAGCTTCAAAAGAAGCTTATTCTATGTGCCCATCAACTTCCAGCTCTCCTCCAGACTATCAAGATATTTTCGGTTGATTTATATACTTGGAAAGAAACCTTTTAGTTCCAAAACCACTAATAACCCATTGGATGCCCTGAAAGGGACAGATCAGTGTCTGGCTATAGAAATCTGTGCTTATGGGAGTCATTGGATCTGAAGCTACCCAGAGCTTTCAGGGACCTGTGAAACCTCTGAATGCGTATGAAACTAGCTCAACTGAATATAAAGTATCCCAGCATTGGGAAAGTACACTTAGGAAGTACTATGGTTAGAAGAGATCTTCAAAGATATTAACCAAAAAGAGCTGACTGAACAGAAGGTGTTTCCAAGCGAAAAGGGCAAAAGGATATTTAAAAGTTGAGTGAAACATTTTCATTTTTCCCTCTCCCAAGATGTGATGCATACCTATACAATGTTCTCGTCTTCCTTTTCATTATTAGTCATTGGTCAAACACCATAGATTTAAATCAGAAACAAAGGTTTTAGCTACCATAATTAAAGAACAGTAGCTAGTAGTGGGCACACTACACTCAGCTGTGGTTTTTAACTTTTGTTTTTGTTTTCACTTGAGTGTGCAGTGACAAATAAACATGCTGAGAAACTGAAGACAAAATCTCAGGGTCTTTTCTTGGTCCTAACACTCGCAGGAAATGGAAACGTGCCGTATCTGGGACTCGGTGGAATGCATTTATCTTGCATTCATAGCATATGGTTCACTTTCATTAAGCATTAAAAAAAAAATTAAATGCTAGTGTTACCTCTTGCAAACTGCGAGAAAAACACTACAAGATATAAAAGGAATCATTTGACCCAAATCAACCTGAAGTGTCACCTTATTCCAGTCCTTGCTACACTAACATGAAAGCTCATTATGCTCTGGTAGAAATTTATTTCTGAAAGGGTTCATATTTCACGGGCCATGTGGTGTGTATGTCATATATGCCGGTTACCATGGTGAAAAACGAGCTTTTCTTTTAAAAGAAGTAACTTTGCCCTTTTGCTCAATGGTTTTAGCTTTATTTTATTTCAAATTTTTTTTAAAAAAAAGGAAAAAAAAAAAAAAAAAAAAAAAGCAGCAGGAAAATGAAGAGAACCATCTCAGGAAGACATTTCCATTCTTTTGTTGTTGTTGTTTTTTAAGATTTTATTTATTTATTCACCTAAGAGAGGGGGGTGGGGAGGGGCAGAGGGAGAGGGAGAAGCAGACTCCCCACTGAGCAGGGAGCCCCACAACAGGGGCGGGGGTGGGGGGAGGCGATGGGAAGGCTTGATCCCAGCACCTGGGATCAGGACCTGAGCTGAAGGCAGACACTCAGTGGTTCAATCAACTGAGCCACCTAGGGGCCCCAGACACCTCCATTCTTGTATTGCTTTTGGATTTCGTGAAATTTGAACTACAAAGAAGATAGATGCTGTATATATACGTTAATTGTACCACATGGTACTTAAAAAGGAGATAATTCTGAGGTGATTAAATTACCTACAGTTAAAGTTGCTATAAAATTTTGAAGAGTAAAATGAATGACTCTGGGTATTTTGGCTCCACATGGAATTGAACCCAGGGATTCTCAATTCTATCACTCACAACACCTCCTTTGAGAAACATCATTTTGTGTGGTCTCATTTATTATATTAAACTGAAATTCATGGATAATTGAACTTACCTACACACTCACCTTTTTTAAAAATCATTATAAGAATCCAACTGTAATATAAAAGAGATAAAAGGAAATGAATTTATAATAAAGTAATCTGTATTTCCATAATGTAAATTCTCAGGTTGGACAACTGGAACAGAACAGCCGTGTGCCTGCTCTTAGCTGTATAATCACCAGGAAAGCAGAATGGTATCTGCAAATGTGTGTTATTAGTGCCTCAAATACCATGAGCAGTGTTGCTACTGATGATGTAATTTCAGAAATGTCGAACATGTGTAAATATCAGAGCGAAAGAAAGTGCACTTGTCTTTAGATGTACACTTCTATTGGGTCCCAAAAAAAAACACTGTGGATGAAAACTGGGCTTATAAATATGTCAACAGAGTTAGGTTCTCGGTTTGGATAATTAGACAGGCTTCCTAAATCTATCAATTAATTCTTCCTTAGGTGGGATGGCTTTGTGAATGGCAGAGGACCCCTGCCCCTACTTACTAAGTGCCAAGAGCACTGCAATCACTGAGACAATCATTGAGACATATTGTCGCCTTGGGGAGAGGTGTCACCCCCATTAAGAACTATTGTCCTAACATATATTAAAAGGAAAGTTTATGTTAAAAATCTAGATATCTATGTTTTTATATGCTTCTCCATACCACAAACTTTGACATAAAGTGGACAACAGATGCACAGTCCAAAATTACAAATAAGCCTTCTAAGAGATTCAAATTAATTGATTTATTTGCCATCATCCATTCCATACATTCTGAGGGAGTAGCAATCTACACTCATACATTCAGGGGTCACCTAATACTGCTGTGGCCTCTGAGTAATCAATGGTTGGTGCTGACCCTGGCTGACTGCTCAGTTTGGCTACCCTTCCTTTCTAGTGTTGGGTGTCCTCTTCTTGTCGGTATGGTTTCCGCATACTTTCACACTTCCCCCTGAGTAGAGCAGTCTGCCCAGCGAGGCAGAACAGAGAATCTGGAAGCACACTATGAGCTCAGACCCAGCTTGGCCAACAGCTCTGTGACTCAGGGCATGTTTCCACCTGTAAAACGGGGTGAAAAAAATACCAGTATCTTCGGTTTGTTGTGAAAACTGAGTTATTCCATTAAAGTCCTTAGAACAAGGTCAGTGGACAGCAGGTGCTAAGCGTTGGCTATTGCTGGCTCCACAGTCCAAGTGAATGGAGATGAATGATATTCAAGAGTCTCATTTGGGGCGCCTGGGTGGCTCAGTCGTTAAGCGTCTGCCTTTGGCTCATGTCATGATCCCAGGGTCCTGGGATCGAGCCCAGCATCGAACCCCGCATCAGGCTCCCTGCTCGGTGGGGAGCCTGCTTCTCCCTGTTCCACTCCCCCTCCTTGTGTTCCTGCTCTTGCTCTCTCTCTGTCAAATAAATAAATAAAATCTAAAAAAAAAAAAAAAAGAGTTTCTTTTTAGATGAAGAATCCTCCCAGAGGGTCTCAGACACTATAGACTGGAAGAAAACTTAGAAGTTTAAAATCATAAACGCTAAAGTGTGTCATTACGAAAATGTATGAGGAAGACAGATCTTTCAGGCTTGAAAGATATGACCATGTTTCAAGGAGCCAGTTCTGTTCTAATCCAACAACCAGGAAAATAGCTTTTCAGTAAAAATGTTCCACAAAAATAGTGCACACAGAGCATAACATTAACCTTTTTCTTGTATATGTGTAGATGTTTAAATCTATTCTCTTTCAGGTTTTAAATGAATCACTTCATTTAAAAAAAAAGTTTTATTTGAGTATAGTTGATACATAATGTTATTTAGTTTCAGGTGCACAGCATAGTGATTCAACATTTCTATACATTATGCTATGCTCACCACAAGTGTAGCTACCATCTGTCACCCTACAATTTATTATAATATCATTGACTATATTCTCTATGCTGTGGCTTTTCTTCCCATGACTTACTCATTCCACAAAGCTGTAGTAATCAAAACAGTATGGTACTGGCACAAAAACAGACACCTAGATCAATGGAACAGAACAGAGAGCCCAGAAATAAATGCACGCTTATATGGTCAATCAATCTATGACAAAGGAGGCAAGAATGCACAATGGGGAAAAGACAGTCTCCTCAATTAAATGAACCATTTTAAAAAGTTAACTCTGGCTCTAGCTCATATACATAATGCTCACTAAAAAGTAATATTTAGTCCTATTTTCCTAATGTGATCAAAGCATAACAATCTTAAGTAAAAAGTAACTTAAAAATAAAGTTTCAGAACTCATACAGCAATTCAATAATGTGGCAGGATACAAAATCAATGCACAGAAATCAGTTGCTTTCTTATACACTAACAACGCAACTGTAGAAAGAGAAATTAGAGAAACGATTCCATTTACAATAGCACCAAAAACCATAAGATACCTCGGAATAAACCTAACCAAAGAGGTAAAGGATCTATACTCTAGGAACTACAAAACACTCATGGAAGAAATTGAAGAAGACACAAAAAGATGGAAAAATATTCCATGCTCATGGATTGGAAGAATAAACATTGTTAAAATGTCTATGCTACCCAGAACAATCTATACCTTCAATGCCATCCCAATCAAAATTCCAATGACATTTTTCAAAGTGCTGGAACAAACATTCCTAAAATTTGTATGGAATCAGAAAAGACCCTGAATCGCCAAGGAAATGTTGAAAAAGAAAAACAAAGCTGGGGGCATCACGTTGCCTGATTTCAAGCTATATTACAAAGCTGTGATCACCAAGACAGCATGGTACTGGCACAAAAACAGACATATAGACCAATGGAACAGAATAGAGAACCCAGATATGGACCTTCAACTCTATGGTCAAATAATCTTTGACAAAGCAGGAAGAAAGATGCAATGGAAAAAAGACAGTCTCTTCAATAAATGGTGCTGGGAAAATTGGATAGCCATATGCAGAAGAATGAAACTCGACCATTCTCTAACACCATTCACAAAGATAAACTCAAAGTGGATGAAAGACCTCAGTGTGAGACAGGAATCCATCAAAATCTTAGAGGAGAACATAGGCAGTAACCTCTTTGACATCGCCCACAGCAACTTCTTTCAAGATACATCTCCAAAAGCTAGTAAAACAAAAGCAAAAATGAACTTTCGGGACTTCATCAAGATAAAAAGCTTCTGCACAGAAAAGGAAACAGTCAACACAACAAAGAGGCAACCCACAGAATGGGAGAAGATATTTGCAAATGACACGACAGATAAAGGGCTGGTATCCAAGATCTATAAAGAACTTCTCAAACTCAACACCCAAAAAACAAATAAGTTAAAAAGTGAGCAGAAGATATGAAAAGACACTTCTCTGAAGAAGACATACAAATGGCTAACAGACACATGAAACAGTGTTCATCATCATTAGCCACCGGGGAAATCCAAATCAAAACCACATTGAGATATCACCTTACACCAGTTAGAATGGCAAAAATGGACAGGGAAAGAAACAACAAATGTTGGAGAGGTTGTGGAGAAAGGGGAACCCTCTTACACTGTTGGTGGGAATGCAAGTTGGTACAGCCACTTTGGAAAACAGTGTGGAGGTTCCTCAAAAAATTTAAAAATAGAGCTACCCTATGACCCAGCAATTGCACTCCTGGGTATTTATCCCAAAGACACAGATGTAGTGAAGAGAAGGGCCATATGCACCCCAATGTTCATAGCAGCAATGTCCGCAATAGCCAAACTATGGAAAGAGCCGAGATGCCCTTCAACAGATGAATGGATAAAGAAGACGTGGTCCATATATACAATGGAATATTACTCAGCCATCAGAAAGGATGAATACCCAACTTCTACATCAACACGGGTGGGACTGAAGGAGATTATGCTAAGTGAATTAAGTCAAGCAGAGAAAGTCAATTATCATATGGTTTCACTTATTTGTGGAACATAAGGAATAGCATGGAGGACATTAGGAGAAGGAAGGGTAAAATGGGGGGGGGAATTGGAGGGAGAGATGAACCATGAGAGACTATGGATCTGAGAAACAAACAGGGTTTTAGAGGGGAGGGGGAAGGGGGGATTGGTTAGCCCGGTGATGGGTATTAAGGAGGGCACGTACTGCATGGAGCACTGGGTGTTATACGAAAACAATGGATTGTGGATCACCACATCAAAAACTAATGATGTATTGTATGGTGACTAACATAACATAATAAAATTTAAAAAAAATAAAGTTTCAACCTGTTTTGAAGTTTACATTTGCAATATTTATACTAATCACAACATCAGCATATTTCGATGTAACAAACTCATTCATTCATTCTTTCACTGAACCCCATGTACAGAGCGCTGCCGATTTTCTTGTCATCTAGGAGGAGCAGGAAATAATGAAGTAAGAGAGATAATCCCTGTCTTCAACAAGCTCTCCAGTCTCTTGAGGTAGACAAGCTGACCCACATGGATAGGCACTCAGTGTGCAAAATGATGTGACTCTTGCAAGCACGGGGTAAAGCTGTCCTATTAAAGCTGCGCTGATGAGCCGTCCGCAAGGTTACAAAGTCAAGCTTTTTAATTTCTTCACTATCCAGTCTGTACATACTGCATGAATTCCAGTAAAACAACACCAAAAACAAAGAACTGTTTCTTTCTTGACAGCAATGCACTGGTAGTAAGTACTTAGTCAAAGAGAAAATTTCAGATTTTGTCTTTGCTTTCCATGGGTCCTATTTTAATAAAGAACTCAGGGAGGGGTGTGTGGGTGGCTCAGTCGTTAAGCGTCTGCCTTCGGCTCGGGTCATGGTCCCGGGGTCCTGGGATCGAGCCCCGCATCAGGCTCCCTGCTCCTCAGGAAGCCTGCTTCTCCCTCTCCCACCCCCCCTGCTTGTGTTCCCTCTCTCGCTGTGTCTCTCTCTGTCAAATAAATAAACAAAATCTTTAAAAAAAAAAATAAAGAACTCAGGGAGGCTAACCTCAGATCGAGAGTCCCTAGCCACTGTTGCGAGAGGATAGTGTATGTTACCTCTTCTGTAGAGTGTGAGGGTGATATTTCCTGACGGCCAGAAAATTAAATTAGTGACCACCAGAAGTGGCCCCAGTTCTAGGAGTCAAAGTGGTTTTCAATAAATGTGATGTGGTCAGACTGCTGACTGCAGTTTGCCTTCTTTATCCAAGGATTATGTATACTGTCTTCACAGCAGAGGTGATGGAGTCACTCCAACCAGGATCTGAAGTTTGGAAATGCCCTGAGATTGCTTTCTTAACCTCTCAGAGCTTTAGATTTTCATCCTCCAAAGTAAGAATAAGAGCACCCAACTCGCAGGATTACTGTGTGGCTGAAATAGGACAATGTGAAAAGTATTATGGCAAATAATTAATGTTCGTCTCCTTCCTAGACATCTCACATTTCTGCATTATCACCATGCTCTTCAATTTGCTTGGTTCCTTTCTATGAAGATTTTTTTTTAACTAAGTGCAGAAATTACAAAATGCTCAACTCATTTGTCTCAAAGATGATATCACCTGATACATTTTATTATCTTTTTGGTGAACTAGTTAAATTACCTGGAGCTTATATATAAAAAGAGAAATCCTAATTTAAGTAGCACCTGGCACTCCATCTTGAACCTCAACAATAAAAAAGCGGCTACAAACAGAATCTTGCCATTCCTCAGAGATAATACTTCAAAGTAGAATGGAACTAGTGATGGGTTCTGCATTGATAACCAGTCCCAGGTATTTCTTTTATCTTTTTAAGATTTTATTTATTTATTTGAGAGAGAGTGAGAGAGAGAGAACACAGAGGGAGAGAGCACAGGAGGAGACGGAGAAGCAGGCTCCCCGCGGAGCAAAGAGCCCAGGACCCTGAGATCATGAACTGAGCTGAAGGCAGAAGCTTAACCGAATGAGCTACCCAGGCATCCTCTGGTCCCACGTATTTCTAAGAAGTTAATTTTGTAAAAGTTTTTCTGATCTTGTAGTAAGGAGGTAGGGGGCAGAAATGCAGGGTTTCATTCTGCTAAGCCTAAGGCATCTCTCTGGCAGGGTGGACATTTCTTATGATCCACATGGAGAAACATCAGTATGTCACTTCTCAGGACTGCCAGTGGGCTAATAAGAGGCCCCTTAGAGTGACAGAGAACATATGAAAGGCAATTAATTGTTGGAAGAGATCTGAGTACACAGAAATGCCATACCCTTTAAAACGTTTCAAATGACTGCCTTTTCAAACTGCCGGTTTCCTTTCTTTTTTGAAAATGTAGATTTAAAAAACATCAAATGACAAATTCAAACAAATGTCAGCTGCCGCTATTTGGCTGAAAGAAGGTATTTTCCAAACTTGCTTGGAAAAACCCAGTGGTATCTGTTATAAGAAATCATAGTCTTTCATAATCATTTATATACAAAGTCTTAGTTTTTTTTCCCTTTTTTTGGCCATTAATGTAACTTGTTTTTAAAGAAAACATTCCAAAACGAAGCATTTACTGAACACATGCTTATTTGCACCACACTGTAACACGACTTTGAATATTAGAAAGAGAGGGAAATAGGAAACAGGAGTTGATCCTTCACACAGTTTAAGATCTAACAGGGGATATGAACACATATCCACAGAAAACTCAAGAAGAAACAGGTAACTAAACGCAGGATGATTTCTTAAAATAAAACGTTCATCTGTTGATGGACATCTTGGCTCTTTCCACAGTTTGGCTATTGTGGAGATTGCTGCTATAAACATCGGGGTGCACGTACCCCTTCGGATCCCTACATTTGTATCTTTGGGGTAAATACTCAGTAGTGCAATTGCTGGATCATATGGTAGCTCTATTTTCAACTTTTTGAGGAACCTCCATACTGTTTTCCAGAGTGGCTGCACCAGCTTTCAGATGAATGGATAAAGAAAATGTGGTGTATATATATATATATATATATATATATATATATATATATATATATATACACAATGGAATATTATGCAGCCATCAAAAGGAATGAAATCTTGCTGTTTGCAACGACGTGGATGGAACTGGAGGGTATTATGCTGAGCGAAATAAGTCAATCAGAGAAAGACATGTATCATATGACCTCACTGATATGAGGAATTCTTAATCTCAGGAAACAAACTGAGGGTTGCTGGAGTGGTGGGGGGTGGGAGGGATGGGGTGGCTGGGTGATAGACATTGGGGAGGGTATGTGCTACGGTGAGCACTGTGCATTGTGTAAGACTGATGAATCACAGACCTGTACCTCTGAACGAAATAATACATTATATGTTAAAAAAAAAAAAAAAAGAAGAAGATAGCAGGAGGGGAAGAATGAAGGGGGGGAAATCAGAGGGGGAAACGAACCATGAGAGACTATGGACTCTGAAAAACAAACTGAGGGTTCTAGAGGGGAGGGGGCTGGGGGGATGGGTTAGCCTGGTGATGGGTATTAAAGAGGGCACGTATTGAATGGAGCACTGGGTGTTATATGCAAACAATGAATCATGGAACACCACATCAAAAACTAATGATGTAATGTATGGTTATTAATGTAACATAATAATAAAAAAATAAATAAAATGTTATCAATTTAGATATTATGAACAATTCCTAGGTAATGACTTGCAACTTTTCTCCCTGTTACTTGAGAGCTGTTCACAAAGCTTGATGGCATCTTTTGCCTACACTTGGCCAGGGACAGAAACTAATAACAACAACAACAACAACAAATCCCCTTGTCTGGTGCTTTCCATTTACCAGGTATTCTGCAAAACCACATAACATGTATTAAGGCACTGAATCCTCAGCAAGACCCAGTAAGCCAGGACTGTGACCACCCCATGTTCCAGATGAGGAACATCAGGTACAAGGTGCTTACCTGCATGAATGCCTAGCATGTCCTTGAGTCCCAGAGCCATGACTGGCAAGGAAGAGGCTCCAGAGGCCCCTCTTTCCACTCCATGCTCCTTCTACTAATCTGGGGTAGGGGAGCCAAGAGAGATGGGCACAGAGAAAGGAGCAAAGGCTTTTGTAGCTCCAATAGCTCCAAATCAGGGCTCCTGATGGCTGTTTTTGTCAATAGCAAGTAACCACAAAGAAACACCAATGTGTGTTCCATAATTTTAAACATTCTAAATGTATAAGACCATGCCTTTTTCATACAGTAGGAACAGCAATATTTTACTTGCTCAAGATTACACAGATATCTGCTGTGGCCTTCTAGAGAGATAGTTCATGTTCCTGTGCAGGGGCGGGGGTGGGGGGTAGCTTATAACATTGTCAGTAGGTGGAGCTTCGTAGGATAGTCTCAATCTGGTCTAAATTCCAAAAAAATATTTTTTTTCACTTCCTGTAAATCGTTCTTGCTACTTATAATTGACAAAATATTATAAACACATGTATTTATATGCATAAACACAAAAAAAGGAAAATAGTGCATCCTCCATTGGCACTGAATTAGCCCTGGGGAGCTGAGGGGAGAGAGGGCCTGTAGGAGTGTCAGCACTGAGCCCACTCCAAGCACCAGAGCCCAACAAGGTCTATGGCATTTCCTTGACTTTGGATTTGCCTGCTTTCAGAGTTCCTCATGTTTACCTGCATCTGGATTTGCCTTTTTTTTTTTAAACCTGTTTTTATCAATCTTCTCTGATTGACTTTTTTACAAAAGTAACCCACTTTTGATACCCCTAAAAAGCTATCTGGATTTGTCTGTGCTTGGTTTTATTTTTTCCTAAATGCCCCCTTTTTTAGACAGCACTAAACAAGTTAATTAATTATAAGGATTGCTTAAGACAAATCTACGACTACTAGCATTCTTACACTGGTTTATACTTAAGAAAGAGGTTTGGTTTTGTTTTTGAGATATTCTATTCTCTGGTGAAACCTAAGTTTTGACAGATAGCAATTATTCTCTGTAATTTAAAAAAATGGGTAACTAGAAGAACATATCCATAAACCCTAGTTTTAAGGTAAAAGACATAAAATGTAAATATTCTGGATGATATTTTGTTGGATAAATAACATACTCACTCACCCTATATAATGTTAGTATTTAATGTGATTCAGTCTCTCTCCAGAATTATTATGATAGGCCCCAAGCAGCTTCATCTTTTCTCCTCACTGAAGTCTATTTTCAACACAGAAGTTAGACTGAGCCTGTTACACTGTGAGTCAGGTCACCACTGCTCAGGAGTCACCCCTGGCTCCCATTCTCTCTTAGGGAAAAGCTGAAAGCCCAGGTAAAAGGTGATGGGACCCTCCCGACATTGCTAGGTGTCCCCCAGGTTGAGAGCCATGCTGCCCTCTCCCTACACAGCCCCAGGGCTTCTTCACTTCTTTGGCACTTTGCTCAGAAAGCTTTCCAACGAAGCCTTCCCTGGAAATACTTTTTAAAATGAAACTACCCGCCCCCAGGCAGTCCCTAACCTTGTTTCTTGCTTATTTTCCATTTCTTTGATCACTTGTGTATCTATTATATAATTATTAATTTACTTTATCATCTTTCTCCTCTCTATAGAATGTAAATTCCATGGCAACAGTAGATTCTATCTACTCTGTTCAAGACTGGATCCCTAGCACCTAGGACAGAGTCTGGTACTCGGTAAATATGTGTTCAGTAAGTGAATGAATGGTCATCGGAAATGCTGTCCATACACATCTCTTCCCTTTCCAACGGACCTACTCGGTAAAGGACCAAAAGTCCTGCCTGCAAAGTCCAGATTTCATGTAATTTTATTCTTTTTATTTTTTTCTTATTTGCTTTAGCATTAAGAATGCTCAAAGTCTGTTGCCCTCCTCCACCAATTGTACTGGGCACTTGTGTCATGAATATTTTATATGTTAATCTTCCCAGTTTCCTCTTTATTTTTCTACCCATATTTCCTTTCTGTCTTTTATCTGTCAATCCATCTATCCATCCGTCTAGCATCTCTCTAGATTAGCTTTCTATTTAGTGTATCTTTCCCTTTAGTCTATTTATCTATCTGCCCATCTACCAGTCTATCCACAATCCATTCAGTCATTTATCATCCTGTCGTATTATATATCTCTGCATGATCCATTGAATAATTTAGGGGAATTGAGATATAGTAATACCTGTCCTTAATCAAGAAAATGATTTTTCAAAATGCTAATCTCAATTTAAAAATCTGATATTTTGATTTTGAGAGAATATTTATTATTTATTTATTTTAAATCTACACGTCAGAAAACAAGTGCTGTGCTAAATACCTGTGTCGATCTTAAATTCGGAAAATGTGGTTCTTCATGGAAAACTAGTAATTAAAGAACTATCTTCTGTGCGTAATAATCTTCTAAACACTCCTGAGTTATTATAGCATTTCTAACAATCTTGAGTGTCTTTGAGGTTCAGCATGGAAAATTTTATGGCTGAGACTACATTTACTTTGAATCCAATTTTTCCTGAGCCAAATAATTATTTGCAATCAAACACATTATTGTTAATGCATCATAATGACAAGGGATTTAGAAGGTCAATGATCTGTGTTCAATTTCATACCCTACTAACAGATACTTAGATAAGAAATATGAGCCAGGGACGCCTGGGTGGCTCAGTTGGTTAAGCGTCTGCCTTCAGCTCAGGTCATGATCCCAGGGTCCTGGGATCGAGTCCTGCCTCGGGCTCCCTGCTCCGCAGGGAGCCTGCTTCTCCCTCTGCCTCTGCCTCTCTCTCTATCTCTCATGAATAAATAAATAAAATCTAAAAAAAAAAAAAGAAATATGAGCCAATGAACCCAACCGGAAAGCACACAGTGATAGTCTGATCACTTCCCTCTCTCAGGGCAAAGACACTGTTTGTGAACAAGAATAGAGCTATTTATAGCTGCTCAACCTCCAGGCAGTTATATTAGTATCAGTGATTAACACAACGGAGACCATCAGGAAAAGAGCAATGAATGCAAATGTTATACTGTAATCAAACTTTGGAATGGTCAGTTCGTTCTTTTTATTTTCATTGTTTTCATCAAGATCCATTTCCCCAAAATAGACTTTTTAAGATTTAAATTTTAATTTGTATTCCAGGTTCCATTTCTAAGGTATCACTATCATGAAAATTTGGACAAATCAATAAGTATCAATTTAATTAGCTACTTTTAAGGAGTTTGGTTCTAAAAATGAGATGAAAATAACTTGTTACCTGCACATAGACGTTACCTTCATGGTCTAATAAAATTCAAAGTGCAACAGAAGAATACCAGATATTTATGGGGAAAAATATCCTCTTGGTAATAGATCAAAATGAATTATTTTGAGGGCGACTAAGTGGCTCAGTTGGTTAAGCCACGGGCTCTTGGTTTCAGCTCAGGTCATGATCTCAGGGTCCTAAGATAGTGCCCTGTGTCGGCCCTCAGCACAGTCTGCTTGTCCCTCTCCTCTGTTCCTCCACCCTGCTCATGCTCTCTCTCACTCAAACAAATGAATAAATAAAATATTTTTTAAAAATGAATTATTTTGGGTGCCTGGGTGGCTCTTTTAAGTGTCTGCCTTCAGCTCAGGTCATGATCCCAGAGTCCCAGGGAGTCTGCTTCTCCCTTTCCCTCTGCCTCTGCCCCTGCTTATGCTCTCTCTCTCTCACTCTCTCTCTCAAATAAGTAAATAAAATCTTAAAAAAAATGAAAATAAAAATGGATTATTTTGAGTAATAATGGTAATAATAATTACTACACTAATATATAAAATAATCCGGGTGTGCTTATGTACCAGGCATTTAGCTAACTAGCTCATTTAATCCTCATGATAACTGTATTAGGTACAAATGAGTATCCTCTCCACTCTCCACTGAGAATCTGAGGTTCAGAAGGTCACCATTTAGCAGTTTGCAGAGCCAGCCCTCCATCACAAGTTTGTCTTATCCCTGAGGATATGCTCCTCACCACTGTGTTGCCCCATCTCACTAGCAGCTTCCCACCAGCAACAAATGGTTATGGGCCCAAATGTCATCCACCTATGACCTTCCTTGGGAATGCAGACTCTCAGGACGGCACTCAAGCTGGGTCAGCACATGGCCCTCCCTGACCCTTCCAACCCAATTCCTCATACTGACAACTTCCCTAATGTCCCGTACATGCACTGGGCACTCTAATCCCTTTCTTTATCCTAAGTTTATGCTTTCCTCCTCCTTCTCGAAGTATTTTTTTCTATTTCTCCTATTTGGTTTTCTCTCACTTACAAAGCTTTCCCTACCTGTTAAAAATTCACATTATTAGATCCCTCCTCTGAAATTCTAAATGTCATACAAAATGGAAGATTACTTAAATTTGTGGTATTAAGAACATTTTCTGATCACTTTATATCTATCAGTTTTGTCTCGCATAAAGTCTTATGAGCTCTTTGAAGATTACTTTTCCCCTGGTCAGTGCACAAATAATTGGAACAGCAGAACTCAAAACATACTTTAACTTGACAGTTTCCTTTTGTGATAAAATCGAAATAATTAAATTATAGTACCTACTAAAAACTTAAAAACTGAGATATGATAAGGTCAAAAGATTTAACAAATGAAAATGATTTTATTCTTAGCAGCTACCTCATTAAAATTCTTAGAAAACACATATGAAGCTTAGACATTTCTTATATAGAAAGTAGCTCTTCAAATTTTTTTTTTAAGATTTTATTTATTTGACAGAGAGAGACACAGCGAGAGAGGGAACACAAGCAGGGGGAGTGGGAGAGGGAGAAGCAGGCTTCCTGAGGAGCAGGGAGCCTGATGTGGGGCTTGATCAGGACCCTGGGATCATGACCTGAGCCGAAGGCAGACGCTTAACGACTGAGCCACCCAGGCGCCCCTAGAAAGTAGCTCTTCAAACAATAATTTTATGAATTATTAAAATAAAACATGTCAAAAATGCTTCCTAAGTAACTGGGAAATTTTAAAAGGGGTTGACGAAGGTTCTTTCTGAAAAACCCACCCAAATGAGAAAACCCAAGTGAGAAAATCCCACCAGTGCAGTCTGAAATATCAGAACAATAGTTGAACATACCTGATGTCCAGGTAGCATGCTGATAGCAAGCAATACTGAGCTTAAAAAAGAACGTCTGATTTTTATTTAGAAACAAACAAACTCAAACTACAAAGTTTCCAGAAAATACCTTTTTGGATTACAATAAAAGTCAGTTCCCCTAAGCTGAAACCATTATGATTCTCTTAGCTTTTGTAGTAAAAATAGATTCTTGATCTCCCTTTTTTACATTATGCCATTAAGAATTTATTTTTTCAGACTCTCTTCATATTCCTACAAAAAAGACACCCTTTTGGAGCTCTGTCTTGATTCAAATCTTGGATTTATCCATCTTTGTAACTTTTTCTGAGTAATGGGATAACTCCACTTGGGGCCAAGGTCCTCCAAAGGTTGGATGGTTGAATGTAAAGAAATGATCTATCAATCCTCGAGAGGGTATGGAAGGACTGCACACTCCCTGGGGGCCAGATCAAGCCCTTCCCCTGCTCTAATTCATACACAGCCTCCAATTCATACACAGGCTACATTTTACCTATAACAAGAGTTCCCAGAACCTGAAGTTCAAATAAAATGAGCAATCTTAGCAAAGCAAAGCATCTGAAAGCTTGCCTTTCAGCAGCACCTGACGCCTTTCTCTGCATAAACTCTGTGGCATACAGAGCAGCCTACACACTATTCTAGATGGAGAATTTATACAATGTAAAAATGGAAAACCCACATCTATGGCTCTTCGCCTATTTCAAAAACATAAAGCCTTTAAAACGGGTAAGATATCCAGCTTTCTTAACCTGCCTACAACAAACCTAGCATTATTCTGGTATCATCACTGGGATGTGATATTCAACCTCTATCTGTGTTGTTCAGTTTTTACAGAGAAATTAAAATATCATGAAACACTTGGTCCTATTGTTATTTCTACCCTTCGGTGCCATTTGGTGGGGGCAGTTACTACTGAGTGTTTGGTATGTGCCAGGAACTGTGCTAGGTGTCAGTAATTGAAAATGAAGAGACTTGGTCTGATTCCTCAAGGATGACAACCTAGCTGGGGAAATGAGCCCGGCACAGACAGAAACTCTAGATTACAAACACGAGCAAAGAGCTTGGGAAAAGCAGAGGCGGGAGAGTCAGGTGACATCATGGAAGAGGGACATATGAGCTGAGACATAAGAGGACAGAAAAGGGGCCAAGGGCACACTAGGTCAGGAAAGCGTGGTGGCTGCTGAGCCATGAATGTGTTAGCTGTGTGCAAGTATGGCCGCCGCCAGTTTACAGTCGCCCCCTTGCAAATTAAAGAAAGGATGTCCCCTCGGGATGAAGGTAGCCAGGTAAGAGCACCGCTTGTTGAGTGCAGTGAGCAACCTGTCTAGAGCAGATCCCCAACTTCACAAATGGTTAATATTCTGGAATGACTGGAGCATTATGTACGAGGAGTGGCAAGGCACGTGGTTGGATAGGTAGGTCGGGAAGAGTCTTCAATGCAATGCTCAGGAGTTTGAACTAGACAGCAGGCAATGGGAAATCACTGGGGTTTCTAGTTCAGAAGTAACCCAATCGTGTTTTGAAAGGCAATTCTGCTGGCTACGTGGAGAATAGATTAGAACTGGCGGGGAAATGAAGTGAGCAAGTCCAGTTCGCAACATCACCCCAACCCAAGTATGAGGTGGTCAAGGCCTCGCCTACGGCAATGGATCCAGTGCTCCCCAGTGAGGAGAAAAAGAATGGGATAAGCCAAGGCAAAAGCAGTTGCAATAGGGACAAAGTATAGATTTGGAGGGAAACGGAAGGCTCAGTGTTGTGATCAGGGTTCCAGATTCCAAAGGGAGAGCAGTTTCATCCACATGCTGAGTTCAAGATGAGGGACACATAGGCTGAAATTTATGATAGCTCGCTGTCCTGCAGGATAGCAAGGGGTACAGTAGTAAGATGACTGTCATTCATAAACCAAAGTCTTCAATGAATATTGGAGAGTGACGGGAATAACGAACAATGATGACAAAGGAATGATAAATGCAACTAGATAGGAAGAATAATTATGGGGAAGCATTGGTAGATGGGATACAAATTCCAATATGCCACTTAGCAAAGGACAAGAGACACAAATTTGGTCTTCCTGGGTTTTAGCCTCTCTAATCTGTATAATGGGATAAATGACGTTTTGCATAGGATTGATATAAAGCGGCAATAGGCAAACTATGGCTCAAGGGCCAAATCTAGCCTGATGCTAAGCTTTATTGGAACCCAGCGATGTTTGTTTACCTGTTGTCTATGGCTGTTTCACACTACACCAGCAGAGTTGAGTAGCTGTGTCAGAGACTGAAAATATTCACTATCTGACCCTTTACAGAAAATGTTTGCTGACCTCTGTTGTAAAGGGTCAATATGAAAAACCCCTACGTTCAGTGTATGGCACACGGCCAATGCTCAATATAAATTGTTCCCTTTGTGCTCTTTGAGGAAGGTCACACTAATTATTGAAGAAACAAGAAAAATGTGGCCTTCACTTCATGACTCTGGGCCTGCAGGAAACAAGGTTCGTTTTTTTCCAGGTTGTGAAGGAAGCAGTATTGTTAGAAGAGAACTGGTCTCAAAATAAGAAGACAGGTTAAGTGTTGCAAGAACACTCTGAAGCTATCAGGAAGTTACAGCTCTACCTCACAGAGGACTTTGAAAACAGAAGCTAATCTAGCCTTGTAAAAAGCATCTGTTACTGTATCAGGTATCAATTAACCAGTCTCTTCCCCCAGAATTAAATTTCTGCTCAAAACAGAAGGCTCTGGGGATACTGACAACTATTATGAGGGAGTGGAAAGAAAAACCAGCTTAATTTTAACAGCCAGAGCTCATGAATTAAGCGAAGGTACAGGATGGGTAAAGAATCAGATTCTTCCAAACGGAGAGGAAAAGTGCTATTTAGATACTGATTTTAAAGAGTCTAGAAGAAAAAGTCTACCTACTCTTAGACTCTGATGCTTTGGGATAAGAAAAAACAAATGGCCGTTTATAAGTTAAAGACAAAATAAAGTCTGGATTTTTTCAGGTTTATCCACCTTCTCTAATTTAGAAACTTCATTACATTCAATTTCATTGAAATTTAAGTAGGTATCACCTCATGAAATATTTAAAACCGGGCTTTAAAAAAGGTGAAATCCAATTGGAGCCTAAGAAATTAAATGGAAAATCAATAGTTGTTCAGGTACAGCATGGTGACTATAGTTAATAATACTCTATTATATATTTGAAAGTTGCTAAGAGAATAGATCTTAGAACTTCTCATCACAAGAAAAAGAATTTTTTGTAACTATGTATGGTAATGGATATTAACTAGACTTATTGTGGGAATCGTCTTGCAATATATACAAATACCAAATCATTGTGTTGTATATCTGGAACTAATGTAATGTTCTATGTCAATTACACCTTAATAAAAAAATAGTAATAAAAAGTTGTTCTAGGAAGTATAACTAAAACATTCCCTGATGAGGAGGGTTCCTGAGGGAACGAGCAGAGCTGTGCGTGAAGTGGGAAGTAGGACAGGTTTTGCATTCCTGATAAACAGCAGAGACCTGTCATCTAACCTTCAGACTAGATGTGTGCATCAAAGTGCAGCAGAACAGAAAAAGTTCAGTGCTTTGGCATATGCTGGATAACTTAACAAGGACAGGGAAGCACAGAACCCAAAACAATTTTTTCCTTTAGTATATAACATTTCTTCCCTAAAGCACATACATGTACCTCGTGGGTTGTTAAAATATGCCTATCAAAACAATTTGCTACCCTTTCAGCTACCTCATGTATAATCTATACACAAAACTTTGGGGGGAAAAAAAGAGTATGATTAGCATTTTATAAACACTCTGTATAATTTAAAATATTTATAATGGCTCATGAGCTAGAGTTTGGAAAATAAAGACCAGTGCTTAAAAGAGATTTTTGCTTTGAATTTTAGTATTGCTCATAATGCAATTACTTTACTTACATAATACAATAATTTTCACACCTGCAGAATTCACTTAATAAATATAATAAAATGTGCTAGATTTTTTTTTACATAGCAAATATGTAATAGCAAGTTCATATTATGCTAGATTCTAGCCTACTATTTCATATTTTCTTTCATTTCATTTGTAGGTCATTGCATCTGTAGTAGAGCAAATTATCACCTTTGTAAAAACAGGATTGCCTACCAATGTTTTTCTGCCTCTGAACTAAAAGCTGCACCGAAATGAAAAGGTTGCTCACCTTAAGGATATTATGCAGGGCTTCCTGCTAGTTTCCCAAAGTGAAAATTTCCATTGTATTAATGAAATACACTTATTTTTCATAGCACAAATATGTTGCTATACTTCATAGATGGTGGCACTGAATTATTTTTCCATCCAACCAAATTCTGGTTGAAACCATACACTTGGACACCATTGTAAAAGTCAGACAGTTCTAAAATGTTGCCAAAGATAGGTGTAACACTAAGATGTAAACTAAAATTTGAATGTTTAGGAGAAAAAAATCTAATTCAAGGAATAAATATAGTTGAGGATTTAATTTAGATGATACCAGCTAAGACAACTGCATTTCAATATCCAAAATTGTACTCTAGGTTTTGTTCATTAGTGATAAAACAATGACTGGAAGCCTGGGAGTTCTTTCACACACGTGCAAATATCCTGAGGTTCATTTCAGTGAAGGATGCCACAACCGGGCAGCCTCCTTCAGAGCTGTGTAGGGGATACTTGGCTGTCCTTGTCAGTGTTGTGGCATCGGCTAGAGAAGCTATTTGAAGTGGCATTCAACACCTGTGGTTGGGTCAGGAGTGACTCAAAGAGACATAAGTACAAGCATGAAATCCAGCGTGGCAATGACCTCTAGCACCGTGAAACAAAATCCTAGGAGACTAATGAAAATACTTCTTCCTGCTATTTTTAGACCGTTAAAGCACTTTCCATGGACTTCATGCCCGATCAGGTTATCATAAAAGCTGTATTCTGAATAGCTGTCTTACTTAGATGACAAAGTTGCATCTACCCTAAATTACCAAATACAGGTGGAATTTTATTGTATTTTTGTGCAGGTGGATTTTTATAATATAATATGCTCTAATGGAGAGGTGGCAGTGTGTATAAATAACATGCATATCTCTCTCTCTCTCTCACTCACACTCACACACACACACACACACACACACACAGGAACAGACCTAGTTCAGGTACCACTCAGTGAGGGCTGATACTAGCTGGTTCACCCACCTGAGACACACAAACTTCACTACAAACATTAGTTGGATCTATACACTTCAGGTTTCTGTTCTTAGTAATATCCAGAGTTCCTTCACTTAAAGCTTTATAAAAATGTTATGATTTAAGGGGAAAAATACATTTGCTTCATGCATTAGCAAAAGAGTTCATGTAAACACAGATGTAGACACAGCCAAAAGTAAATAATACATAGGTGCAAAATCTGATATGGTTCTGATGTTAGCTTTTAGTGTCTCCTGTAAAGGTTTTGGAGGGATGAGAGCAAATGTCCTCCTCTTCCACTATTTCACCTGTCTCTGTGCCGGTCACTATACTTCTTTGTTCCCAGCTGATTGGTCTATGTCTAGGCTCTTTATTCTAGATTGATTACATCTGTATATCAAGGCTGACATTGCAATTACAGAGAAGTCTCCATCTCCTCAAGTCCTTCAAAGTTCTGATTGTAAATTATAAAGTCATCATCAACTCTATTCCAGGATATGTGGGGACAGAGTCAGCTGGGTGAAGGGCTGAATGTTGCTGATAGATAGAGGAAGTGTAGCTTGTGGAATGTGCCCGCTGTCTTGGCCTGGAGAATCCTTTATCCTTCTCTGATCCACTGCCGAGGTAGGAAAGGTTTTAAAGACCAGGCTATTGGAGGGCAAGAATAATTTCCAGGCTGACTGCTACCTTAAAAATCTCTGTCACTCTTGGAATACCTAAATAGGATACTTTTAATGAGGAATGTGTCCTAAGAGTTTTGCAAAGCTCTACTGTACCATATAATCTCCCCTATAAAATACAGGAACATTTAATAAGAGTTGGTATATGTAACAATGAAGAGAAAAAAACCAAATGGGGTTAGGCTAGTGCTCAGTGGCCAGCTAAGCTCACTCTCTAACAAAGTCAACCAGCTCCAACTAACCAACTTGATATTATACAGCATTCTGATTTATGCCTCATCACATTATAGATTATTGAATGTCATGGAACTCCAGGGTTGTTCTCAAATAGAAGAAAACCACCAATGCTAAATCAATGCCAAAACCAAAAAATCTATTATAGTCTATGGTTACTTCATGAATTATACATCAGCAGCTGGAGGGTTTTTTCTTCTATGTAATCATGCTTTGGTCAATTTTTATTCCAGTAATTCTTTCAGAATCAACTTTGTTGATCATTTCGAAAGTATCTTTCTTCATTAGAATGGTCAGTTCACAATGATAGAGCTCAGATAAGAACACTTAATCTAAAGTATTAGTCAAACCCTTCTAGAGTCTTCCAAAGTGGAAAGTGTTAAATATTGTGACCATTCCTTCATAATACTTATGCTTACCTAAAATAGTGCAGCATTCAGTTTGTAAAGTCTCTCACTTGAAATAAAGAAAACAAATCTGTTAATAACCAAAGCAGTGTACATGAATTTTCAAAACCAGGATATTTAAATACTGCCAATGTAGTCTGTTTTGTGATAACATTGGATAATGTAGAAAGAACGCCTTGGTTTGGTTTGGTTTGGTTTTTTTACCTTGAAAATGATAATTACTCATTGAGATTTAAGAGCCAAGCTTGAAAAGAATCTGAAAATCTTACTCTAATATTAATGAAAACCAACGGTTTTTTTCAAAAGAGATGGGAAAAGTTCTTGAAAATTAAGACAGGCCCTCCTCAAACGGAACAAAGAAGCAAAGAGGAAAAGTGTACGATTCTTGGATAATTTCTTTTTTTCAAAGATATTCACATGTAAGATAATCATTTATTGTCCAAACTGGGACACTTTTTAAGAGTGAAAGGAGATGCTTTTATTAATTAGCCTCAGACAAAAGGCATTAACCAGGGCATTCTCAGTAAAAGCAGGACCTGTGGCACCCGAGCTAAGAGAATGTGTGATGTGAGCTTTTTATTAATTTCCTTTTCTGTTCTCACCATTCTCTCCCTGATCAAATGAAGTCAAGTAGACAAAAAGGGGTGCAGTTTCAGGGCAGCCTTTTGGGGAAAACAGAGGAGCATGGATCTCAAAATAGGACCACTACAGCTAAGGAATGGAATATTTGAGACATTTTAATCAAAACCCAACATTTTCTATCTTATCTCTTTTATTTTTTTTTTATGTCTAATTTAGTCCAGGCTTTCAACCAGTTAGTCTGCATGAATTATATATTTTAGAAAGAAAAAAAAAAAAACACATATCTCCAGTCTAAACCTCTATAGAATGGCCAAGTTCTTTTAAGCTATCCCCTGTGAGGACCTCTGAACTCTTATGCCAGGTTATTGGAAGAGAACAAACAACCTCCTCTGTACAGCTGGGTTGTAGAAAGGAAAGTGCAAGAAGAGAAAACAGGAAACAACACAGAAATGACATGATTGGCACACTAATTAGGCCACTGGTAATCCTGGGTAAGAACTGGAAAACTGCACAGGTAGGGAGATTTCCACGTGAGCTCACACTGCATCAGTTTGTTCGGGGGGGGCCCATTTATGGTTCTAATTGATGATGTTGTTGTTTATCACTAAGAGAGTCATCGGCAAGCTAAACTCAGAGCTATGTACAGGCGGAGTTGTTTACCCGACTGTGTGTGTGCGTGCGTATGCATACACACATAGATGTCGCTGTCCCCCTCCATATGTAAGTTCTCCTTATGCTACTTGGCTTTTATGAAAGACCTACACTAGGACCTGTTTTCACTGCCTGAAAGAAAAATAGGATTTTCACTTCTATGAAATAACTGCTTCCTTGCTTTATGCCATTTCAGCTTACAAAGGATTTCCTAGGAATGCTCTATTTTCAGATAATGGGGGAAACCCATACATGTACATACACACACACACCACACACACACAATATGCGAAAGTTCTGTTCTTGGACTAAAAGGAAATAACTGGTGGCTCTGTTCCAACATATTTCTTTTTTTTTTCATCCAAAGCATTAGAATAACTGATCCATAAACTAGAAATAGAATGAAAATATTATGCACCCTTTTCCCCTTTATGAGTACACAGGAGTTTTTATTTTATTTGGATTTTTTTTTTTCACTACTTCTGTGACTTGAGATGCCCACACTCTAATTCAGTCGGAAGGCAGAGTGTGGTTCTCAAAGAGTTACCACCAATAGGGCAACTCAAGAGGCGCCATCCCCTGAGAAACTCTGAACTTTGACCTCTGGCTCTTTCCAGAGAGCTGGAGTCCCAGGGGAGACTCTGTGCATCTGCTCCTATAGGCCTCTCTCTTGATCCAACAATGTCTCAGGTCTCCCGAGCCTTCCCATGCTTGCTTTAGGTGTTGTGCTGTGGCAATGGGGACGGTCATGTGGCATTCTCAGTAAAAGCAGGACCCGTGGCACCCGAGCTAAGAGAATGTGTGATGTGAGCTTTTTATTAATTTCCTTTTCTGTTCTCACCATTCTCTCCCTGATCAAATGAAGTCAAGTAGACAAAAAGGGGTGCAGTTTCAGGGCAGCCTTTTGGGGAAAACAGAGGAGCATGGATCTCAAAATAGGACCACTACAGCTAAGGAATGGAATATTTGAGACATTTTAATCAAAACCCAACATTTTCTATCTTATCTCTTTTATTTTTTTTTATGTCTAATTTAGTCCAGGCTTTCAACCAGTTAGTCTGCATGAATTATATATTTTAGAAAGAAAAAAAAAACACATATCTCCAGTCTAAACCTCTATAGAATGGCCAAGTTCTTTTAAGCTATCCCCTGTGAGGACCTCTGAACTCTTATGCCAGGTTATTGGAAGAGAACAATGTGGGTGTGTGCAGGCCACGAGCTGGAGGCAGGCCTCCTTTCCACGATCGTATGCATTCTCCATGGGATCAATGTCACTGCCAGTGGGAGAAATTGGTTCTTGTGGGGAAGGGTGAAAAAAATCTTAGATATTACAATAGTCTGTAGCTCTCCAAGCTCCACCCTCCCTGACAAAATCTTATTCCTTAGTATTTAGTTTCTCTCTTTAGGGAGAATTTAAATTTAACTTAATTTTTCTCCTTAGGGGGCCATTAATGAAAAAAGATTGAGAAATAATTCTCTAGTCAATCATCTTCCCTTTTCTGAGGGAAGGAGGTAGAAGGAGGGAGGAAGAGAGGGAGGTGGAAAGAGAGGAGGAGGAGAGAATGGGAAAAACATAAGAGGATGAGGGAGGAATCCTCAGGTAAATAAGTGGTAGCTGTGGATACATAGGAAAAGTGGGAAGGGAAGCCGATAAGAAACAGCGCCCCCCCCCTCCCATCCCCTGACCCTGGATCCTGCCCAACAGGGTTGCTGGGTGGTTCTCACTGTATGGGTTCCGATGAACAGAAATGTCTTTCTGCAGCCCTATACTGTTCTTATCAAATAAGGGCTAAAGTCTAGCTTCCTGACCTGACACTTGAGATGGGCCCATTGGCCGGCACTGTCCCGAACACCATATCCATGTCTGTGCCCGGGCTGAGGCTTGCCTCAGAAGGCCGAGCCATTTCCTAACCGGGTTTGCCTGAAGACACAGTTGATGTCCTTTGCTCTTGACCTTCTTCAGATATCTAAAGTGAAGGCACTGTGCAGTACTGAGTCTCTTTCTTTTCAGCTCTCAGGTGGGCCCTGCTCTTTGTTGGTTGTTGTTTCATCACAAAGGCAGACAATACCACATGCCACACGCTTTCCTTTAAGGCTTTCAAACACCTCTTAGACTGAAGTGTCTGTAATGCAAAATTTAAAGGCGAACAGCAGTCCCTTTGGGAAAAGGCCAAAGAAAAGGGAGAAGAAATATTTCCAAGCCAGAGGCTGACGAAATTGCCCAGGGCTGGAAGAGGTACAGGATCAAGTCTAATTCCAATTCACTGCCCAGGAAACTGGCAGCCAGTTAAGCCCATCTTCTTCCCTTGCACATTCCTATGAAAGGCATGCCAGAACCAGCAATTCCATCTCATGGTAACCCAGAGCTTTGGGCCAGCCCTCCTCCAGGCCCATTTGGTGGGCCCCACATTCACAGATAGCCTCAAATTGGAACTTTGTACATTATCTCTACCTGAGGGTATACAGACAGTCACCAACTAACAAGACTAAAAGAACCCAAAGTCCATCATACAGATACAAACTCGGGTCACGTTACCAGATCGTACCGCACCATGGAAAACCCTGAAAGAACAATTTCTATTAGCCCTGTTATTATTTTGTGAAAAGTACAATTATATTTCATGTTATTCTGTGGATGTGTAAAAATGCTAATTTGTGAAATACAGACATTTAAGATATACCACCCGTTTAAACTCTGTTTTGGCATTTTTTTCCAGTTATTTATATACTACAATTTATATACTAGAAGTGACACCAAGAAGCATGTTCTGTAAGAGCCAAATTGTTATTTTTAGGGTCATACCCAAGGACAAAATATAACAGGTCAAGGGGACTTGCAAATTTTTGTGTATCATAGTGGATGCACATAGCCTGGGCTGAACGATTATTACTGAATTGATTACTGAGTATTTATTCCATGTCACTGAATAGATATTTTAACCCATTGTGGAATATTTGATAGAAAAGGTCAAATTTTTCTTTCTATGCTAGGGATTTGGCAGGTAAACTCATAACTTTAAACTTTATTTCAGAAATATTCAATAAATTATAAGAGACAGAAAAACCAAAAGGGAAGAAAACAAATAGTTTCAAGGATATGAAATTCTTGTGTAAGCTTAGAGAATATATTTTAAATTCTGGAGAGAAGGGAGTGTTTTTCTACATGTCCACTTTAATGTGTGTCGCCCACATAGAGCATTCTATATATGTTCAACTGAACTACCCAACTGAATAAGCAACCACTGCAGAGGCAAGGTAAATAGATATTCTCCTCCAAAGATATCTCACCTCCTAAGCAAGTTAGGAAAAACACATAGATTCCAAGCATTCCAACACAAGAGCTTCACAGCATAAGCAGGATCCTGATGTACCCATAACACAAATAGTGAGGGCTAGAGTATCATCCTACTGCAGTTTTAACAAAACAAATTGTTCCTAAGTTGTAAAAATACTATTCACACATGGCACTCACCTCACCAAGAATTATTCCAGAGAAACAACAAGTTATATGATTCGAGAAGAGTATAGGAAAAGGTAGTGATTTATATAAGACATCATACAGAGCTGTTTTTAAAAGGTTCCAAACCTCAGACAAATGAACAATACTTTCACTAAACTACCATACAATCAAATGTAAATAATTTCTATAATATTTCACCGTTCAAACAGAGAGGAAAATGTAGATATTTAAATAAACAAATACAAATCCCTTATGAAAATTTAGTAAAGAATCTACTTAGGTTGGCAAAGATTGGCTTGGCTTGATTAATAATTTGGAAACAAATTTATTATTTATAACTACATTAAAATTTCCAAAACCACTGTCCTTAGCTGCTGGGTATAGTTTGTAGGCAGTTATCTTATCTGTACATACATAATTTGAAGTGAGTTTCAATAATCTATCTGATATGCAGGTGTATGATAGGGTACCGTAATAGGCCATTACCAATGTTACCTTCTTAGAGATGAAGAGACAGTTGCTGCTTCTAAAATTTAGAGATTCAGTGAACTCCCTCATCTGGGAAATCAGGTTATTGACCGTATTCTATCCTCAACGGAAATGCTTCAGAAAAACAAATGTATAGACCTTAAGATTTTTTCTGTAACAGTACTTAATTTTAGATATGTATTAATAACGCTGTTATAAGCAAATAAGCCATATTAACCTTCACATTTTCTTTGATTTAGCTGCTGAGTTTTGCATATATGCTGACACTCTCTGGAACATTTGATGGAACAATGGCTTAGACCTCAATTGCCTAAAGGTCTGAAAGAGTTCATTTAGCACCCAAAATACTCATTTAAATCCAGAGTTTATCTTCTTCATCTTTAAAATCCACTCCATACTTTTAGCAGTGACTCAAACATGTGACCTAACACTTGACACTACAATGAGCAGTGACCTTTCTCAACCCAAACCCACAAGTGTAGCACATTTCTTTCTTTCTTCTGGATAAGAGAAAAGTAAACAAATTATTCATAACTTCAAAAAGACCTAGTTGAAATCTTTCCATCTGCTACAAGATGTGCATTTCCTCATTAGGTACAACAGAGATATACTTTATTTCACTGACTTCCATGTTCTGGCCGGAAAGTAAAATGCCTTTAGAAATCACCAGGATGCAAAACTAGGCATATCAAACAGGGCAGAAGCAGTTTTACGACCGTCTGCCTTCAGCTGATTGTTTACATAATTTACATGTTGTAAATTATCATATACGACCTTAATTTCCAGTCAAAAGGCACATATGGTCTATTACATTGCCATAATCTTTACTGCCTTTAAGAAAGAACCATTGAAAAACTTCGAAGCAATTTAAAGAATTCATATGATGACACGTTTTTCTGCTATTTTTCTTTTCTCTATTCCATATTCCATTTTCATCTAACATGCATAAAATACCATTACTGTGCCTCGGCAGCTCAAGATGACTCTTGACACTGTATTCATAATTCATATTGCAATACAGAACTAAATATATGGGATGAAAATCAGTTTGCGCTAACCCTCAAAGCTCTAAGTAAAATTAGATAAACAGAATCATGCTGTTGAATTAAATGCTGTAATTTGTGGCAAAACAAACTTACTCTCTGAGATTGAGATGCATGTGGGCACAATGGAAACATGAGTTTGCCTTCATCCTAAGCAACCACGATGAACTCTGAGGTAGGGTAATTCGTCAGTTGTGGGAAAAAAACGATACACCAAGACTCCAGAAACATCATTGCCAGAGTAGACCTCACAAGGGAGGTAAATGGATGCATTGTGGACATGGACTGCTCCTGACACAGCTTAAGGAGACGGCCCTTTTCTCAGGCGTGGGGTCCCACAGCTCTCTGAGCTACACGGGGCCACACTCTCTCTTTCCCTGCTCCTCGAGAGAACCAGGCCACGAGGCACCGCCTGCACCCTCAATGACAGCACCTCGCCTGTATCCAGGAAGGCGCATAAGCCCCAACCTTCCGCAGGACTCCATGTGGGATGGAGCCCGGCTAGTGCTCTCCGCAAACTCCAGCCACCGACCCCATGTAGCGCCATGGCCACCAGAACCCTTCCAGACTCTGCTGCCCAGGCCTGTTCTGACCCTATAATGATAAAGGAAGAATAACTCTATGTGACTACATCAGCTTCTGGAAAGTGTTTCTCACCGAGCAGCCACATTTTGCTCTGTCTTACCAAACCATCTCAAAAGAGGACAGTGACGCTGTCTGGAAGGCAGGCAACACCTTTTCTGACCACACACACACACACAGGAAAGCAACACTCCACTTTTCATACCTTTGCAGCCACCGACGAGTTAGGTTTCTCCAGCAAGTCCCAGAGCTTCTTCCGTTTCTCCGGGCAGCAGGTGTTATCGAACTCTTCTCCCTCCCGCTCACGCATCGTCTCGGCCTCCCGCCTCAGTTCTTCGTTCATCTGCTCCTTCTTCTGATGATACCTGGCTTGGCAGCAGGACTCCAGGTAGATCTCGTCAATCCCCCAGTAATCAAGCTCTTGCCCAAAAGAGAGAGCGCACATTTCTTCCATCATATGGAGTTTCCCCGTCCGGTAGAAATTTAAAATGGAAGTGAAGGCCCCCGGGTGCCGGTCGAAGAAATACTCGTTGTCGCTGAGGTTGTAGTCGTCACACACCTCCAGGAGGCTCTCGTGTGTGTTGCAGTCCCGGAGCTTCCCCAAGCGTGTCCGGGGCAGCCGGTCCAACGTTCTCCACAGGACTTCGTGGTTGAGGCCCCCCACGTTGATTTTAACCCTCCGCGAGCACGTCTTGCTCCTAATGATGTCCACAGGTTCTGGTGGAAGGGAGAGTGTCGACCTTGAAGTCTTCCTGTTTAAGCCAGGGGGGACCTTTTCTGCCATTTTGAACTGGACAAAGCCGCAGAGCCAGGCTCCTCGAAAGAATGAGCTGTGGGAGGGTCAGCTGAAGCGATCTCCCTCTGAGGCAGGCATTTCCACCGACACAACTGGAAAAAAAGCAACAACGATCAGGGGTTACTTCTACTTTCCTAAAGCATTTCCTACTCTTTAGGATCGCTTTTGTTGTTCACGGAACCAGGGGGCCTAATATTAATTACTGTGTATTAATGGAGATAGGAATCTTTGCCTCAAGATAGGAGAAAAGAGAAAAAGACAATACAATGTACTACACACAGAAGAGGTTGTGTATTCAATGTTATACATCTAGAAGGTGGTAACTCCCAGATTTATCACCAGGGACCACTTTCTCAAGCTCTAGACTAACATATCTAATGTGTTGATCAGCTCATCCTAGATGAACCACAGACACCTTACACTAACCTGACCACACCTCCAACCTGCCCAGCCAGTTCCTGTTCTTTTCTCCATTTCAGATTTCTGGCCCTCCACATCCCCACAGCCAGCCACACAAGCTAAAACTGAGAAATCCCGATCCATCTGTCTACATCCAATTAAGAACCAGGTCTTAACCAACTGTACCTTCTAAACATTGCTTAAGTGCTCCACCACCATGACCCAGTCCCTGTTACCCTTGAACCATGATTTTGGTTCAAACCCTCGGCATCTCTTGCCTACATTTCGACAACAGCCTCTTAAACTGGATCCCAAACTCTGGTGTTGTCAACCTAAAAACCATTCTCCACACAGCTACTAGAATGATTGGCTAAGAAACAAAATTGGCCCTTTCCATGCTTTAAATCCTACAAAGATCCATAATTACTGGCAGTATAAAGTCCAGTTAGCCTTATTAGGTCTAGCCTACCCCTCCACTCTCACCTCTCATCCTCTATCATCACTATATTCCAGCAACCCCAGACTACACACATCCTTCTGTCTCAAGTTTCTGGAGTTTTCTTCATGCTGTGTCCTGGAAGGGGCTCTGCCTTTCCCATTTCCTTTTGACTAACTGCTGCTTGCTCTTCAAGACTCATCTCAGACATCAATCACATCCTCCAGAAAGCCCTCCATGACATTCCTCCTCTAGGATCATGAAACCTCTGTGAATGTCACTTCTGTTTCATCATACCATTGCAATAACACTCTTCCCACAGGACGCTGGGAGCTCTTAAAGATAAAGACTGTCTTGTCTGTTGTATCCTTATTGTTGAGAACAGTGCTTATAGATTGTGAGAGTTTAATAAATGTTAAATAATGAATCAATTCTTTGTTTTCCACAAAACAGCGGATAAAGATCTAATAGGGCTAATGCATATGGCCAGAAAAATGCATAAATGGGGTTATTTGAATGACTTGCCTAAAATGCATCTGTTTACATGTTACACATATATATGTTTGTGTGTACATAGTATATGTCAGAATGTGTGTGTGTGTGTGTGTGTGTGTGTGTGTGTTCATGTTTGTATTCTTTTGCTCCACAGCTCTTTCCTCCTGGGTACTAAATCTTTAAGACATACTGCTCTAGTATTCCCTCTTGCTGATCTATTATTTTGATTTTCAGCAGCAAGGATCTTCTTATTTGATCTTACCCTATAGTGTTTTTGCAGAAAATCATGGAGCTTCAAGCATTACATCCAAAACACCACTTTTAATGTACAACACCATGTTTCATAGCCTCTTAGATTTAAGAGGTCCTTATAGAACTCTCTTAAGATACACACCAATGTCTGCATGTCTCTGATTTCTCCACGCCTATAAGTTAAATTTATTTCTCCATCTGGAAGTCAAGTATCCTCTCAAATTAAAATAAGTCATATTTATGAAAAAAGTAGATGGACTACATAAGAAATGTTTCATATATGGCCCATAAATATACTTGAATTGAGAGTTTTTTTCAACCACATAGTGACAGAAATATGTTAAATAAATACATACACACTGTCATCACAGATGACAAAAATACCTATTTTTACAAAAATAAAGAAGAGCCACAATGATTGGGTAAATAACTTAAATTCTCTGAGCTTCAATTTCTTACTCTACAAAATGAGGATAACAGTATCTACAGTATCACAGGCAGTATTATGATGATTCAGTGAGATAGTTTATGTGAAGTGTTCGCTGCAGGGAGGTATATCTGAACAGAATAAGAAAATTTATATTTCTCATTTTAAGTTTGCTTTCCGGTCACTGAAAGAGAACTGAGATTAAAAGCTACACTAGTGTCTATTAAGTAAATGCTAGCATTTAAATTGTTTCCTTATTCATATGTCCGTCTTCTCCAGTAAATTATAAGTCTGTGAGGCCAGGAACTATTGGTCACACTTTTCTGTATCTGCACTGTACCTACACATAACAGGCACCTACAGCATGTATCTTGGATGCCCTTGATGCCCATGTCCAATTTTTGTATTCAGGTGATAAGGGAATATGTATATACACACACACACAAAATTGAGCAACAATATTAGGATCAGGGAAAACAACTAAAAATATTAGAGATGGAGCAGTTCCAGTAGCAAATCTGACTGCTTGTTCTCCATTAAATAACTTGGTTGTAGACTCAACGACATCGCAGCAACCCATATAGATCATGTGAACAGTCCACATGAATAATAAACAAAGGCTAATCCATTTTTAATTTGGCTACAAATAAACATAAAATGAATTTATTCTTTCTGGAATATCATGTCTTATACTAATGTGAAAAAGATGAACAGTTTTTGAACTGACTAGAATATCAGATTAGAGGTTTTCTGGAAAGAGGGAGAACAAACTCCAACACTGATACAAACATCTCTTGTTCCAGTGCAGGGGCTTAGTGTGACTTGCTTTCTTGTAAAAGTCATTATTAAAAGCACAAATGCTATGTCATAGTCACCATTTGTCTCAGATAATTTCGCAGATGATTTACAGTGAATTTTCCTTTTTGTAGGTTGTGTGTCTCAAGTGAAGAGAAGTCATAAGATTTAAATTTCACAATATCTCTTTTACTGATCAAAAACTTCCTATTATAGGAAATCTAGTGTTGACTGCAAATCTCAGAATAAAAGACAGCTGAAATTCAATGCCCTGTCTTCAAAGCAGGGGTAAAGAAACTTAGGATGAGAGAATGTGACCTATTGATTTGATTTTCTTAAGACTTAAAGATGGTCTGCTCTGATTACTGTTACTGTGGTTAAAAGTTTGTATTTTCCCTTGGCAGAACATTCTGCTTATTATCTGATAAGGAGTACAGGCTCAAAGGCCTAAGTTCTCAAGCAGTTGAAGAGCTGTGAATAGTGGTGAGAGAGTTCATCAGGCATTCAGAATAATCGTGGAAAACAAATGGTCATTATTTATTATTTCTTCATTGGCCATTGGCCAAACAGATAATAAATAAAGGTCAAGAGACATAGAGGATAGATCCAGAAGTTCCAACATCCGTTTGATAGGAATTCCAGAGAAAGATAATAAAGAGAATGGAGCAGAGGAAATAATTAAGGAAATCATTGAAGAAAACTTTCCAGAGCTAAAGGATTCAAGTCTTGAGGTTGTCAGTGCTTATCGAATACCTAGTTAGATGAGAAGAGACTCACTCCTAGACACATTTGATGAAATTTGGGAATTCCAGTGATAAAGAAAAAAATCCTAAAGGCTTCCAGAAAAAGAGAAGTAACCTACAGAGGAACAAGAATCAGACTGACCACAGACTTATCATTAGATACTCTAGATGCTAGAAGTCAGTGCAGCAATGTCATAAAAGTTCTGCAGGCAAAAGGCTTTACACCTAGAATCCTATGCCCAGCCAAACTGGCATTTGATTTTGAAGGTTAAACAAAGACATTTTTTGATACCGCAAATGCACAAAGTTTATTTCTTGCATACCCTCTTTGAAAGAATTACTGGAGGATATACTTTAGCAATCTAGGATGACTATAAACATGTACACACAATATATATTACCTTCCTCCTACAGCAAGAGTGAAAAAGGAAAACGAAATTAAAATGCCACATTTCTACCCAGGAGGATGGACTGTGAACAGTATACTTGGGGAGTAGGGGAAAGGAAGGTTACAGATACTACTTAGATGTTGGTGAAGTTAAAGTGTGTGTTAAAATTAGTGTTAATCATTGTAGCTTGTGCAAGAGTAGGCTTTCTAAACTACTGGGGAGAGGGAGGGAATCTGTAAATGTAACCATAGGGAGAGGTGGGTGAAAATAATAGAAAAACACAGGAAAAAAGATGGCAGGATAACTTAAATAGGGAAAATATGCAAAAGTTGAAATTTTGTCACAAGAAGTTATTCAATTTTAGATCATTTATCATGATGTGAATCTTGAATCTTTATATTAAACCTTTTTCCTTTGGAAAAACAAAACAAAACAAAACAAAAAAAGAAAACAAATGGTCACCTTTGGAGCTTCTAGTTGAAGACAAGTGCAGAGGACAGTACCTCTGAAACGCGACAAGCCTTTCTGTCTGCCCCCCACCTGTCATTCTCCCTTTTCTTTCCTCCTCTGTGGATTTTGTCTCCCACTTTCCTGTCTCTGTTTCTCCACACATTGCTTACCTTTCTCCCATTCCTTTCCCTCTCTTCTGATCTTGTTCTCTAGATTTTTCTATCCTTGGAGCCTTTAACCAACCACAAAACCAAACTATATAATTTCAAACTTGAACCCACTTCAGAAAGTCTTCTATAGTCTTAATATGAAAACCTCTTGAGCTGAAAACACCATATCTCTATCCAAAAGAGAAAAACGTCTAAACTGAGCCGCTCTGTATGGGAAGTTGTATGAGTTTACACAAGGGGCTTTGCTCAGAGGCTCAGGACCCCTGGGTCCAGTCGGGCTGAGTTTCTGCCTCCCCCTCACCTTTCTGGTTGGACTTGTTTCCTCACCCATTAAATAATGGCATTTTATCCCTACAGATCATTAATATCCTATGACACTTGGCTAATCTTTCCTCCCACTATGATTCTGTGATCTTTACCACCCTCCGCTCCAATCACTATCTTCACTTTAGATAAAAGTAAACACATCCTACTACCTTAGAGTCAATGAAGAATTTTTTGTCTAATTTCTTTAAAAATGGTGGTTTCCATGTTTCCTTTCAAGAACCCTTTAGTATTTACCAGATCTTGAAACTACCTTCAGAACATCATAAAAGTTTCACTTCTTTTATTTAGTGTTTAATTTTCTATATTTTGACTTTTCATTTTTCATCTTCGTTCTTTTCTGCTATACTAATTTTACTTCTAACAATGAACCTGTCGGTTTCCTCTGGGTTAGGTACTGCATCTTGACACTCTTAAGAGCTCGCAAAATTTATGTTTTTAATTTTAGTAATTAAAATGGATATGATGCAACATTTTCTCACATTTAGCTTTATAAGTGAAATTATGTCTATCATCATTTTACTCCATAAAAATTTATCACCTAATTCAATTTAGTATATAAGTGTAATATAAAATGTAATAATTCAATGTTCAAAGGTGTAGATGTTATGCAACTGTGTAGAATTTATATGCATAAATAGTTATAAACTGAAGACATTTTTTATTTCAAGGGCAAAATCTCAGTGAACCTTTTCTTTTCTTTTTTTTTAAAGATTTTATTTATTTATTTATTTGATAGAGAGAATGAGAGAGAGAGAGAGAGCATGAGATGGGGGAGGGTCAGAGGGAGAAGCAGACTCCCCGCTGAGCAGGGAGCCCGATGCGGGACTCGATCCCGGGACTCCAGGATCATGACCTGAGCCGAAGGCAGTTGCTTAACCAACTGAGCCACCCAGGCGCCCCTCAGTGAACCTTTTCTTATAGCAGTTTGTTGACTTATTTCACCTCACTTGATCAATTGAAAAGTCAAGCTTGCAACAATCAGTCGACCCGTGCAAATGTACTAAAATTCCCTCATTAGTCTGTTAGAGAAAAAAGCGACTCTAACCAATAAACAACAACAAACATTCTCGTTTTGCACAGCTGCACTGTGCTGTTACCAGCAGCGTGAAATTATGCTGCCAACCCGTTCAGGGCCAAAGCTGACAAAACACAACTTTCTGATCATGGCATCATAATTACAGCCTAAGACTAGGTTGTGGCGGCTGAGGGAGGGGGGGTTTGGGGGGTGGAGTTTACTGTAGTCTCAAAAATACTACCATTACGTCATATACTTGACACTTCCTTAGGGTAGCAAGGCAGGATAAAGTCCCATGTGTGATCCTGTGAAGACACAAAGCAAATCTTTCTAAAGATCTAAGTGAAGTTTAAAATTTCATTTCTGTGTTGCTAGTACATCCTGAGCAGGCATTTGCACACAGCAGCTCTGAGATCTTAAAGTCTAAATCACTCTATGGATAGCTAAAGCATTTTCTTAAATTTTCATGTACGGTATTAAGTAGTAAAGGAATCTTTTTTTATAATAGCTATTTCTGGTTCAGAGAGCCACAAAGTTTATTTGTAGTAGATATCTGGAGAGAAAAGTACCGTAACTATTAGTTGAAAATGTAATCAATGCTTCTTAAAAAAAAATTTTAGTACTTCCTGAAATTTTTGAAACTACTTCCAGAATTTACTAAATTTACTAAAAAATTTAGTATTTTAGAATTTACTAAAAAAAATGATAAGTTAAAAATGAATCAAATTCATTGGAGAAAGATAGTACTTTAAAGTAAAGCCCTGGAGGGGTGCCTGGGTGGCTCAGTTGGTTAAGCAACTGCCTTTGGCTCAGGTCATGATCCTGGAGTCTCGGGATCGAGTCCCACAACAGGCTCCCTGCTCGGTGGGGAATCTGCTTCTCCCTCTGACCCTCCCCGCTCTCATGCTCTCTCTCTCATTCTCTCTCTCTAATAAATAAATAAATAAAATCTTTAAAAAAAAATAAAGTAAAGCCCTGGAAACTCAGCTATCCTAAGAAATTCAACAAACCTGCTGAATTACTTTAGAACCTGGCCAGAAATATCAATGAATTTCATAGTGCTTATTGTTTTTTAATATATCAAATTCTAGCAATAACTGATACATTGTCCTTGTCATCAGAAAGGTGAAAGGTGGCATTTCTTTTCTGCAATCAAAAGCTGTTAATATAATATGTTCCTCGATTTTTAGCACAAATATTTAGTCCTTAGTTTAAAAAAAATCTAGGACTTTTATCCTTGATATAACTGATGCTTTTTTTAGATACGCTCGAACAAAATCCTAAAAGCTTTGCTTTCAGTGGTCAGAGGAAGCATCGTGTTGCAGTAAGAAGGGGAAAAGGCAAGTAATAAGTAGAATATGCAATATGAGCATCTTTAAATATCACAGATGTCTCTGAATAACCAAATTTATAAATAAACCATTTTGTTTAGACACATAATATGATTGCTCTTCATCGGTAAGGAACTATTTAAATAATTAGATCCTACATATATATGTTTGCTATAATTAGAGAGTAAAACACTAGGTTTGCCTTTAGTAACAGGGCTTTTTATAAGACATAGCTGACAAAAAATATCCTCTACTTTGAAAAATATGATACTGATATTATAATGCATCTTGGGCCTTTTATAAACTACAAGATATAGTCATGGCTTGAAATTTTCAGTCTGTTTCCAAACACACAAAAAGGCTAAAACTTTTATATGAGTGTTCAGCCATTCAGCTGGTGGAAGATTTTCTATTATGACGGTAAAAATGCCCTTTACATTGGGGCCCAAGATGTGTTCTTTTAAGTTTCTTTTTGCAAACGTCCTCCCAGAGTCACAATGCAGTGAAGGGGATAAGTAAAGATGAAAGGCGATGAGAAAAGTTAAAAAGGCAACCAACAGAAAAACTACTTGTGCCACTGAAAGGAATGAAAACAAGGCTGGGCCACCCTGTAATATCCTGATAAAAATCACAAACTTCAGTTCTATGTGGATGATACAATCTTCAATTGGGTGATGGACTCAAATTTCATATACCATGTGGTTGTTTGGCCTAAGTTAGATTTAGCCTCTATAAGACCAAGTAAAAAAATGTTCATGAAATTTGGATAGGATTTGAATATTTGTTAGGTTTCTCCAATAAAATTAGCTTTTAGATATGTAATGATTGATCTGGAATGTTCAGTAGTAACATTCTTGACAAGGGAGGTTTCTCTCAGTTGGGCTCCATTTAATAGCAAAAATACACTTTCCAATTACCTTCTGGTCCCTTACTTCTCATAATCAAACACATTACAGGTAATGTGGTTTTTATTAAAAGCTCGAATACTGAGTCTGATTTTAGTTTCTATGACCTAAACATTATACTATACTTTATATCCCCTCATGTTTAGAGACTAGAATCACATAATGTAGCAAAGGGAACTTGTATATGATCCAGTCCAATTCCTTATTTCCAGGTTTCAAAACTGAGATCCAATGAGGTCATGTGACTTGGTTGATCTCTCTCTCTCTCTGGTAGTTGCCGAACTTGGACTAGAACCCAGATCTATAAATGCCTACATAAGTCTCTTTCTATTACATACCACCTCGTTATTCTTTGCTTTTCACCTTATAGTCAGTTTTTAAAAGCTTTTATTTCTTTGTCTACCCCCATGTCAAAATATTGATTCAAACTACACTAAGTTGAGATGAGATATTTCCTATATATTGTTCATTTCTTTAAAGGCTAATGGCTGTAGTCAGGCAACTTGACTGTGCTCTGATGAAGAGAGGTGAACTTCACCGAATTGTTCTTTCATTACCTCTCCTTTCCTAGTACCAGTTCTTATGATTACTACCCCCTTCTACTCTGGATCCCCTCAGTCAGTTCTGCACACTGCAGCCCCAACACCAGGAGACTGGGGTCACTTCGTATAGAAGATGCTCCCATGCTTCCCACTCTCTGGATAAAGACACACTACATACAAAGACTGCAAGGTCTATCCCCTACTTCTCTCTGCAGTTCAATCATGTACCTTACTCCCTCTCGTTCTGTGTTCTAGCTTTTTTGTTCATTTCTTTTCATGTGCTATTCTCCTCCTACCACAGGAAATTTGCACTACTTCTATTTTCTCCCCTCTTCACCTTTAGATATCAACTCAAGAATCACATCTTAGATAACATCCCGATTACCTTGACTATACAATAATCTTATTTTAAGAACTTATATAGAAGTAGGTGCCTTTTACCTGGAGCACTTGTCACAACAGCAGTTTTATATTTATTGGGATGATTATTTTGATTATTTGATTAATACCCATCCTCTTTAATAGACTCTTTAATAGTTCCTTGAAGGCAGGGATCATGTCTCATCTTATTCACCATTGTATCCCAAGTGCCTGGCATGAAGTAGACCCACAATGATATTTTTGAATGAAAAAGTAAATGATCAGATTTATATTTTACTTAGCATTTATTCAAAAATTATATTCTCATTCCAGCTACCCCATATTACCTGCCACCCCCTAAATCCAATCTGACCTTCATGTATGAAATGCTCTTTTCTACATTCTCCATCTGATAAGCCCTTATTCGTTACTCAAGATCAAGAACAAATATCTTGTTCCAGGGTGAATTAATCTCTTCTGTCATAATGGATTAGAAGTTTGTTCTATATGTGATAATGCTTTTATCTTATATCATAACTATTCATTTATTCATTCTTTTTATTCTTTCATTCAGCAAATATTTATGAGCCCTACTCTGCAGTCTCTGACATCATGGAGCTTACATTCTAGTGGAGGTAGATAGGCATTCTACAAACAAACATACAAGCAACTGACTACAACTGTGAAAAAAACTACAACGGAGAAGAAGGTTCCATGTGAGCTTTAACTGAAAATACCTTCTTGGTTGTGAGTTCTTAAAAGTAATAAGCTTCTCTTATCCATACTTGCAACTTTGGCATGTAAATGCTTAACAAATTTTGTGGACTACCCAAGAGAATGAATAAATGAGTGAATAATGAATTTCAAGGCACTATTATCCTTATTTTTGGTCAAATGTTTTGGTTAACATCACCTAATATCAGTTTATTTTGGTGACTTCCAATTTGTTTAGAAGCTCTACTGGCCTTTATTTATCTATTTTGACAAGGCCTGGGCTCAAGATAAGAACTAGGTTTTCTGGTCATATGTAGGGAAGAAGTGATAAATAAATAAGACTCTAACAGTCATTGCTGCCCCCACTGGAATATGCTACCTGAAAACACTACTGGGCCTAGCCTAGTAATGTTCCAGCAGACCCCAGGTGACCACCTGTCAGGTATGCACAGAAGAAACTCCTACCCTGTTGTGAGATGTAGAAGATAGCCTTCAAGTGGCTTCCATCACTCCCATTTTATGGTTCTATGAGATTTAAGTGAATACCACTCATCTAGACATTCCACTGGACAGATGAAGAATAGGAAAAAGCTCACCCTTTCAATTTCTTTTTTTTAAATAAAAAGATGTATTTACTTATTTGAGAGAGAGCTTGAGCACATACAAGTGTGGGGAGGGGCAGAGGGAGAGAATTTTCAAGCAGACTCCCTGCTGAGCATGGAGCCTGACACGGGGCTCGATCCAATGACCCTGAGACCAGGACCTAAGCTGAAACCAAGAGTCGGATGCTCAACCCGACTGAGCCACCCAGGCACCCCCACCCTTTCAATTTCTTAAGTTTAAAATTTTGCAGAAGTGAATTTTCAATTTCTCAGCTTACACTACTCACTCTGAAGACAAATATGCAAGCCAGAAGAGACAATGTGATTGAATTTTCAGTAATAAAAAAAGAAAGAAAAGTAAAAGAAAAGAAAGTATTGGAGTTAGTGAGTCCCTTTTCTTTTCCCCAGAGGTGAGCTTACACCCTTTAACAATGATCTTTCCTCTTTCTAAGTAATATAAAGTATTGCCATGGAAAAACTATACGAGGAGGGAAAAGTTTAATCAAAGGAATGACCCAGTGGTAATGGAAATACAAGCAGAGCAGTATTTGGGTTGGGAAAATAGTTTAAGTTGAAAGGTAGAAATCTTTCCCAACATATTCAAATCACAATATATAGGTGGCCACATCTTCAGACTCAAAGGAGACTATGGCCAAAATTTGCCTTAGGACGCTCAGTGTAGCCACAGCCATAGGTACCTTCCCTGACTGTCCATATTCAAAATACTGTCATGTGTTCTAGCTTCTAGCATGAAAAAACAGTTTCTAACAAATCAATGGTATCTTTCATCAATGAAACTAATTTAAAAAATCAGAATGTGTCACAAGTAATCATATGCTTGATTTTTATTCTGTGCATTAAGTAGAAAAGGAAAGAGGCTCACTGAACTATAGACATCCATCTCCACATCCCTTATAATTAATGTTTTCCATCCACCCTTGTCATCAGTGAGGATCATTAAACAGCATTTATTAAGCATCCATCTGCGTGTGGCACTTTATAAATATTCCTCCCCTTGCCCCTGCTCCCTTTCCCAATCTACCATGTGTCTCTGTTTTATAAAATGCTAGGGAACTACAATGATAATAAATAATTAATGGTAAGAACATAAGGCAGATGGATGAGATGACCTACTGGCACCTAAGAATTTTAGGATGTTAAAATCACTGCTAATATAATTTAGCACAATTTGATAAGAAAATATCAAAGCATTTGATGAGGAAAATGAGCTAATCATATTCCATCCACATATTCTAAAAATGTGAAAATTCAGGACCACAGATGGACTGACTGAAAGCCTTGAGTTCATGTGACTTATACCAGATGATACAGTCTGGAAAAAAATAATCTGGAAAACAGTGTGGAAAAAAATCATAAAAATTATGGTTGTGATAAGGGAATGTCATTTTGAAGCAAAGGTGAAAATATTCATAAATAAAGGACAACTATTGTTTTCACTGAACGGACTAGTATGCTTAAGAATGATGAAATCATGGATTTTTCCCTTTTCCAGTTCTTCTTTAATGTTTTTTCTTCAAGGAAATGTTTTTTCTTCATGGAAAGAGTCAATAATATTGGGTTTAGGTATGGTGATATTTAAAGCACTCTTTTTCACTTTTACAAGCTTCATGTAGTCAGGATTATAGTCCAAGAGCATGTCAAGGTAAAATAAGCTATTGCTATAAGATTCAGATTTAAAATTTGGATTTTATTTCTGCTTAAGATCAAAATGCCCGTAAGTAGAAACTGTATTTCCTAGAAGGTAAGGATATTCTTGGAGATGTATCTGAAGGAAAGCCAAAGTTATGATCTCATTTCCTTTGTGAATTTTGTTAATAATTACCATTTTTATCACCTACCACATGTTGGGTGATTATTATATGCAGTTTTTATGCTTATCCCTTAATTTTCAGAATGAACATGTTCATTAATTCTCAACCCACCTAGGGATGGGTATTATTATCTTTAATTTACAAATAAGGAAACTGAGGCTCAGGGGCGCCTGAATGGCTCAATTGGTTAAGCGTCTGCCTTCGGCTCAGGTCATGATCCCAGGGTCCTGGGATGGAGCCCCCGGGCTCCCTGCTAAGTGGGGAGTCAGCTTCTCCTTCTGTCCCTCTATGTACCACCCGCGCCCCCCCCCCGCACTCTGCTCTTTCTCAAATAAATAAATAAAATCTTTAAAAAAAAAAAAAAGGTTGGGGCGCCTGGGTGGCTCAGTCATTAAAGCGTCTGCCTTCGGCTCAGGTCATGATCCCAGGGTCCTGGAATCGAGCCCCACATCGGGCTCTCTGCTCAGCAGGAAGCCTGCTTCTCCCTTTCCCACTCCCCCTGCTCATGTTCCCTCTCTCTCTGTCTCTCTCTGTCAAAATAAATAAATAAAATCTTAAAAAAAAAAAGGGAAACTGAGGCTCAGAAAGGTAAGTTCCTTGTTCACGATGACATAAATAGTGAGTGCTGCTGCCAGGATTCCAATCCAGCATTATTTTAATGCAAAGCCCATGTCCTTAACCTTATAAGATGCTGGAGATTTTCCTTGAATGGCAGGATTCTGGATGCCTCAGAATGATAAATAAATGGAAATATGGAACCAATATTGAGGAATATTTTTAGCATGATATAGAAGACTACAACTCAAATAATTCTTATACCATTATAGCTATCCTTTGGTCTAAGTGGCATGTATAAAATATATTAAATGTTATAATTTTCTCATGTATAGAGATGGTAGGGTTGGCAACTATTTTTGCAGTTCTAAATTTTTAAAACTAAACAAATTTTATTTTATTTTATTTATGAAAAGATTTTATTTATTTATTTGAGAGAGAGAGCATGGGGAGAAGCAGGGTCCCCACTGAGCAGGGAGGCTGACCTGGGGCTTGATCCCAGGACCCCAGGATCATGACCTGAGCTGAAGGCAGACACTTACTCGACTGAGCCACCCACGCACCCCCTAAATAAATTTTAGTAAGTGACTTTGAAAAGTAATATTATTAGCCTTAGTATTCGAGATTTATACTCAAGATAGATGCCTTAAAAATATAAAATTCAGGGGCACCTGCTTCTCTCCTCCCAGTTCGTGCTCTCTCTCGCTATCTCTCTCTCTCTCAAATAAATAAATAAAATCTTTAAAAACATATATATATATATTATATATAATATATATATATTATATCCCTGGGGCGCCATCCCAGGACCCTGGGATCATGACCGGAGCCGAAGGCAGATGCTTAACCAATTGAGCCATCCAGGCGCCCCTGAGCCCTCAGTTTCCTTATTTGTAAATTAAAGATAATATATATTTGGAAGGGCAACATTAGTGGATTTAAGTGATTTTCCCAGGGTCCATTCTGCATCAGGGCTAGAAGCCAACTCTCTTGTTCCTGAGTCTATTTCTCCACTAGACTTTGCTACCTTAGAGCATCAAAATATAAAATTACAATGATGCAAGAGAAAAAGTGAAGTAAGAGCAATCAAACTATCTTATATTCAGTTAAACCTATAAATACTGATGAGTTGAACCTAATTATTAATGAATCCTGACTACAACATAAATCTATAATTTCTCCTATTCCAATAATGGTCAGAATGGAAAAAGATCAAACATTACAAATAATACATACTGATTTAGATACATTATTCCTTTCTCATTCCCTCCCTCCCTTCCTTCCAAAACAATGTGTTAACTGGCTATCACTTTATACTGAATGCAGGGGATACAAAATTGGGTAAGGTAGCCAGCTCTTGATCTCAAAGAACCCATAGGATTACTGCAAAGAATATTATAAGAAGTTTTGGATTTGTGCTTTTAGCATATGTCTTATAGGCTCAGATAATATTATGGACTTAAATATTTCTTTAACTGGTACCTAATTAGTGCTTTCCACCTGATTTAAACATATTAATGTGAAGGAAGGGAAAAGTATAAAATACCAGCAAGTGACACAGATGTCTTAATTCATGGGGCTTTATAGAACATAATGTTCATTTATGTGAGATATAGCCTTGGCCATCATTTGCAATTTTAAAAGCTCTTGGAGGTCTTAAGTGAATTAATGAATTAAATGGATTATTTCATTAAGTCATTCGACAAATACTTATTGAGCACCTACAACTATATCAAACACTGTGTTATAAAATGCCTGCAAGAAAATGGCTCCCTAAAAAAGAAAAGACAAAAAAGAAAAAAAGACAAAACCCTTACTATAACATTCTACTTTAGCTGCACATAGATGATTACAAGCCATGTTTATTATTTTGTTGGGCCTGAATGAAACCAGAAGACAATTTTAAGAAGTAACTTTTTAATAGCTTCTAAGCTTTCTATGTGCACTCTTTCTATTAAGCCTAATGAAAATGCTCTCCTTAGATTTAGAAAAAAAACCTAGGATTCCAAATTTAAAATGACATTTATCTCAAAAGTAAATTAATATTTAATGGTAGTCTAATTAATAATTGTGATTTTATGAACTAAAGACATTTAGCATGGAAGACCCTAGACACATTTGTCCTAAGCTGTACAGACTAGAGAACAGGACTAAACATGAACCATCTCTTCTCAAATGTTACTTCATGGCTATATTTCAGAATTGTACCTTCTAAATACCACTTTCTCATTCTGGTATTATCTTTCTGGAAGATAGCGCTTTTCATCTGTGAAAAGCAGAACAAAGAATTCAAGAGATCCAGTCACATGGGAACTTTCAAAGGATTAAAAGCAACTCTAATGTTATCTAGGTGATAACTGTGAAAAAAAAAACAAACAGCACAATACTTCACCATAATAACATGCTTTACATAATAAATATTGAAATTATTGTATCTGACAAATCTCCAAAAATATATCAATTGGCATGTCAAGAGCTATTATCATTTCAGAGGGATTTTTTATTAATAATCTGAACTGATAAAACAGCTCTTATAAATAAGCACAAAAGAAATCAATATGCAAAAGGAAAGGAACTTGTTAAAGAACACAGTGTTGTGTCTGTGTCATTTTAGAGGTTAGAAAAGAAACATGAATAGAGGAAGAAACATGAACAGAAGCAGGAGACAGAGAGAAAAGATGGACAAGAATGAAAGAAAGAGAGAGAAAGGAAGAAAGAAAGAGAAAGGAAGGAAGGAAATCCTGTCTGGGAAAAGTGGGCGTGAGAAAGCATTTAAGGTCACATTAGACACTTACAAAGATAATGTTCTATATTTGTATAACATTTTACATTTTGTAGTTCACATAAAGAAAGAAATGCCTTCAATAAAGAACAATTCCTATGCACAGAAATAAATCATAGTGCATTCAAATCCCTTCACTAGGATGTACCTGGGAGATACTCATCTGAGTCAAAATAGGCATTGGACTCCGCAGATGGCTTGCATGTTTATATATGGTTAGTTGGAGGCTGATGTTGGTTGTAAGTGGGTATTTCTAGAATTTAAACCATACTGCTTTTGAAACTTAGTGTTTCCTAAAGTAATTCATGCTAATAATAATCCAGGCCTGCACTGTCTCGTATGGTAGCCACTAGCCACATATGGATATTTAAATTTAAAATTTAATTTCTCAGCCTCACGAGTCACATTTCAAGGTTTCAATAGCTCACACGGCTAGTGCCTGCTGAATCGAAGGGCACAGATAGAGAAAGCGCCCACCATCACGACAGTTCTATCGGAAAGCACTGGTCTAAATGACTCTCCTGTGAAGTTACGAAGCTGAGTTCTGTTCTGAAAATAGGGATGAGAGAAAAATTCTATTGGAAGTACCATGTTCTTCCTCATCTCATTCCACCAGTGGCCTCCATTCTTACCAGTGGTAACCCCTCAACCCCCACTTTCCAACTGTTCCAGCCCAGATTGTAGAACCATTTTAGCCCTTGTCAAGAAGCACGTGAAGAGTGTGTGAGTATATAGTGCAGGGCCATGGCCTGGCAGTTCATCAACATGCTGGTCCTAGTCTAGTCCTACTCTGGTCCACCCTGGGCAGCAGTTCTCGGTAGCTGCACTTCTGGTAGCTATTCTGTGACCTAGAACCTGACTTAGGTCCTGGTTCCATCCATTCTTTCACTCATTGACCCAACACATTAACAAGGAGCACCAACTATGTGGAGGTGTTATGGATAAAGCAGTGAATAAGGACAGCCTCTGCCTTTAGTGAGCTGACATTCTCACACAGTAAAACGACACAAGAAAATGACCCACAATTTAGAATTGGTAAGTGCTGTAAAGGAGAATAAAAGGTGCTAAGAAAGAGAATAATGGAGAGACCTGCTCTACTCTGGGGACCCAAGAAGACTTCTTTGAGCAAATGACTTTTGACCTGAGATCAGGGGCATAAGTAAGAGTTAGGTAGGTAAAAGTGGGAAGAGAGAGTACCCCAAACCACCACCTGTGCATGCCTTGTGGCAAGGAATCTCAGGCACCTGGGATAAACTAAAAGAAAGCCAGAAATCATAGCAGACTATGAAGGGTGAGTGGCCTGAAACGAGGCAGGCGGGCAGGGGCCAGAATGACCAGAGCCTCTATAAACAACAGCCTTACGCTAGCGATGCTTTGGAAAGTGAAGAAGGAATAGGGTAACCCTTGAGTTAAAGATTGAGGTCTTTATCCTAAGAAAAGTGGGAAATCATTTAAGGGGTTAAGGTAGATGAGTGATATGATCAGATTTGCCATTTATAAAGAAAGAAAAGCAAAGGGCAAAATGGATTGAGGGGACAAGAAAAGAAGCTAGGAGTCCAGTTAATAAGCTTTAGTGGAAGTCCAGAAAGAGGTGTTGGCAGTTTGGTGATGGTGTAGGGAATGGTCCTGTCCATTGTGCCTGAAACCCTGCATTTATGATGTGACCATCACATGATTTCCTGACAATAGACACCCATGTCTAAACTAGTCTGGACTCCTGCTAGCCCCATACAATAGACTTCTTTCTAAATTCTTAAGTGTCCACAAACCATAGCATTTGAGCCTATGGGGCTGGATCTTCCTAATCCTGCCTGCCCCGTCTGCCCCTACCTGTCTGAGTCTCAAATATTGCCTGTTCCCAGACTCCCCTCCCCATAATTTGACTGGGGCTTCTGCCAGTACTCCAGAGATCTAAGTTCCTGCCCACTTGGACTGCCGCCAGCCATCCATCTCTGGCTTTTCCAGATGCCACGTGTGCCTACCTGCCTGATTTCCTCTTAGGACCAGCTTACCTGGACCCTGACATGACTGAGCGCCCACTGTTAGAAAACAGGAGGAGGGAGTGGAAAAAGAAGCAAAGGACTCAAGTCCTGGAGTCCGCAACAAACAAACCAGGTGACCAGAAACAGAGCATAAAGGTATCTGTGGGTAATAATGGCGGCATAATGTCTCAAGTCCCCCACTTTAGCACACCACAGCCCACATGCGGCTCCTCACTCCACAAGTGTCACCCTCACCCGTTCATTTCCAGCAGCCTTGCCTTTGCCCCGCACTTTCACTTCCAAATAGAAAGAATCCCCAATCGTCTGGACCTAGGGCAGACTCACTGCCCTTGCCACTGAAGAGGGATCTGGGGGGTTCTTTGTTTGTTTCTAGATAGACTATAAGCACTGTGAGGATAATGACCAATTTTGTTTAATCTGGTGACCTAGAAGAGTGCTTTACCTATGAAAAGTGCTTAACAAATATTTGCTAAGTGCATGTCTTTAAAAAGCTGGCTACAATTTTGAGACAGTTGGGCTATGAGAAAGCAGTAAGTCCTTTTAGAGAAAGAACTACGGCTTTGTTTTGGAAAAAAAATAAAACCATAATGGACTGTGTGGCTATTACAGGCAAGTCCCTTTGTAGACCTGCACACTGAGTCCACTGCACCTTGAGAAAGGATAGAGGGGAAATCCTAGATAAAGAGATGTGAGGAAGAGCCTAGGGGAAGAGAAAGGCCTAGCAAACGGCTTGTATCTGGGCCGGTGAGCAAACCCCCATGGTAAGGAATGGTAAAGACAGTTCTAGAAGCATCGACATCTAACATTCAGTTAGAACTAGTTTCTTGTCTTTGGTAGAATTACCATCCTTTATCCCAAAGCACTCAGCCAGAGTCCGTTATATACAAGAGCCTTACACCAGTGATGCTTTAGGGAACTAAGGAAGACTGTGCTAGTCCCAGAAGTCTGGACGGAGAGCCAATTAGAAGACAGGAGTGAGGTGGGGCCATGCCATGCACAGAATGGATTAACTGGAGAGTGAATGTAATTCAAGCCCTTTCCTCCCTAATTTACTCTGGAGGAAGATGACTACAGCAGGAATGGGCTAATTGTCTAAATTTATGCTTCACTTTTGTAAGAGAGAACTGTCTCTGGGAAGCTCTTATTGACCCAGGGATTGCATTTCCCAGCCCCCCTGCATTCTAGGGGGGCCATCCGACTAGTTTTCATCAGCAGATTATAAGCAGGAGTGTTGCTGTCATCATTTCTGAGCCAAGATGTTTAAGAAGTAGATATGCATTTTCAATTCTCCCTTTCTCCCCACATAAACACCTCTCCCCATTTGATATGTGGGTGAGAAACTTTTATATTATGTCAAGCCACTAACATTTCAGTTTGTTATAGCAGCTGGCATCATCCTAACTCATTCTGAAGCTAATACCTTGAAGTGGGTGCTGCCTTTATAAAAATCTAAATATGTAGCGTGGGCATCAGTCAGGAGACAGCAAGAGGAGACTGGAGGCCTGGAATCCTCCTCGGCCCTGGCAAAACTACACTAACTCCAGAGGAAATGGCCGGAAAGAGCCAGAATGCTTGTGTGTGATGGTTGTTTCTCACCGCCTACAGCAAGGTGTTATAAGATAATGGATGAGCTCAGGAAATAATTGGCTGGTTTGAGAACAGAGATAAGGGCAAATAGCCAAACTCTTAGAAATCCAAGACTATGAAGCTGCAACAGTACATTGCTTCAGGGACTCTAAGAGTGAGGAATAACACCGAAAATGGATTCGAATAACAGATACCTATTTTTGACAAAATGACTCAGCCTTGCAACAAAGATCTGATTAATAAGTCACCCAACCACCCATGGCTATTCTTTCAGATGACCTCAAAGTAACCACTTGAGACATGGTGTTGAGACATGAGCAAAGAAATGAACCAGGTTCAAGAATTATGAATAGGAAAGAATTTTCAATGTAGTTAGTAGTGTAACTGACACAAAGCAAATACATTAAAAACCTATGAAGATTTTAAGGGAATTGTATTGTCAAAGAAATTAGGAGCCTGGCCTAAGAAAAAAAACAAACAAACAGTGACTATAAAACATCCTCTAAGGCACCCAAACTTGGACCAGCAAGAAGGGTGCTGAGAAGGTAATATAATTCCCAAGAAGGACATACTTCCCAATATCCATTTTGGATGTGTGTGTAATCGGTAGGGAAGAACCTTTCAGAGGGTGGCCAGGGCTACAGATAACAATGAACAAAGTTATTCCAAGATAGAAAACACAGAGTCTAAAAAATAAAGAACTTCCCCTACTGCCAGAGCAGGAGGTCTTTGGCAATGTCTAGGATTTCTTCCATGTCATGGGCCAATGACTGAATCTCCCATTCTTCCCTTTTCCAAATGGGAATTTTTGAATACAATTATTCTACACCTGATCCAACATTATGTCATGGGAGGGCAATAACCTGTCTTTCAGTATAAAGGTTTCTGGACAATGAGGAGCCATATCCAGATTTAATGGGGAGGACTTAGCATCACCCTTACAGCCTGGACTTTGAGATGGATGCAATGACCAGGGGGGATTCAGGTAGTCTCCTGTGGCTGAGGTTTTGCTACATGTGGCCAGAGAGGCAGAATATGATAGAAATAGCTGTTCAGCAAAATTTTGCTTCTCCTTCCATGATACAGAAATGTTGCTGGGGAGCGGCTAACCAGATATTAGATATTCCAGCCCTCTTTGTATATAGATGGAGTGATGTGATTCTCTCACCAAAAGAATGTGAATGGAGGGCGCCTGGGTGGCTCAGATGGTTAAGCGTCTGCCTTCGGCTCAGGTCATGATCCCAGGGTCCTGGGATCGAGTTCCGCATCGGGCTCCCGGCTCAGCGGGGAGCCTGCTTCTCCCTCTGACCCTCTCCCCTCTCATGCTGTTTCTCTCTCACTCACTCTCTAAAAAATAAATAAAATCTTAAAAAAAAAAAAAAAGAATGTGAATGGAGGCAAGGTGTATCACTTCTTGGGTGTTCATTCTCGTCCATAACTCCCAGCTAGATGCAGAGAACTCCAAATCCTTAGAACTTTGCAAGAATATGGGTCCCCAAATCATTGCACAAAACACACACACACTGGACTCTTATGTGAGCAAAAAATAAACTTCTACTCTATTAATCACTGAAATACGGAATTTTAGTATAGAAGCTCATGTTACCACAACTAAGACAATGACCCTTGAAGAAGAAAGAGTGGGGCTCGAAGCCTGTTATTCCAACCCAGGTTGGGAGCTGAAAGACTTAGGGACACTTGGGTTACAAATGTTTGCCATGGGGAATTCAGACGCTCCTCTTCTTCACCATTTCTATTAAGATAAGTCCTGGACCTTATCCTATGTGTATGCCTCAATAGTCTCCTAACTAGTCTCCTGGGGTTCAATCTTTTCTCCTCTTACCATCCATCTTCCTCATGCTAGCTCAGAGACTGTCCCCCACAAAAAGTGGACCATGTCACTCTACATAAAATTGCAGTTAACCCCCACTGCCTGTCCCATAGGATAAGATCCAAGTGATAGAACACAACACCTTTCCCATTTAATCTCCAACCTTCTTCAACCTCATCTCCCCTCATTTCCCTGCAACTGACAATGTTGAGCCCCAATTACCAGCCAAGCCCTCTTTATGCCACTGCTTTGCAAATGCTGTTCCCTCTGCCTAGAATGTTCTCCATCTGCCTCCTTTTTAGCCTGGAAAATGCTTACTCATCTCTTAAAAATTACCTTAGTTGTCATTTCACCTGTGAAGTCTTGTCTGACACTCCCACATAGGAAATGGAATCCTGACATTTATGATCAGATCAGCCAGCCTCATATATTGCCTTTAAATTTATCTTCTTACTAAAAACTTAGAGAGTCCTGCTTTTTCAAAACAGCCCAGTGATGCATTAGAATGAGATTGGCTCCCTTCGGTGGGAGACTGTATCTGTAATCAGTGCTGTTGAATGAGATTAACCCAGTCTTTTGGGTGAGTTTTCTACAACTGTGAAATATTTGGAGGGCAAGGCCCAGGAATACCAGAAACCCCATAACATGTACAGAAATCCTGCACCCCCTAAGTTTTACACTACTGATCAGACACACATGTACACGAAAAACTTGCTTGTGAGTTCTGTGATGAGATCTTAACCCTGTGATACAAAAAATATTTTCTGCATGGGCCTTTTCTAGGAAAGTACCATATTTGGAACTTCACCAAGATTTGCTCACCATTTTGGAGAGTCATGTCACCAGCTAAAATGATGCTCACGTGAACTCATTCACTAATACAGTACACCCACATGTTTGCAATCGTAACTGTCACATGCCATGCATGTATTTACTTCATTCTTATTTCAAAAACGCCAAATATACAAAAGTGTCACCAATATTCAGTTGAATGTTTTCTCTTAAATCCAAGTTTATGCATTTTAGTAGCAAGCATGTGACTACTTTAGTACCTCTCAGGATAGCTATGCCTGAGCATATGCAAACTCATATACCTACAGGTTTATCGTAAGCAGCTTGCCTTTGATTTCTGGCTTCTCTTACAGAGAAAGAACTTACTGATTTTTTAAAATACTACGTTTGAAGATAGGTTATATTATCTACAAATACCATTTCAGGAAAGTAAAAGGGACATTACAAAACCCTGCTTACTAAAAGGGGACACTGGGTCTAATTGAGGAGTGAATCACGACTACATCCATCTAGGAACTCAGAACAATCACATTTTTTTACTCTCGGGATGCTTCTGTCAGGCAACTACTCCATTGAATTGCCATTCTGCTCTGCCAACAGCATTTATGACATTTTGTTATGATTTACTTGTCTGCATGTGCAGACTGTGAGTGCATGCTGTCTGATTCATATTTATGTCCCCAGCACCTAGCCTAGGGCTTGGCACCAAGAAAGGAGCTCAGCAGATATCCTGAGGATGAAACACCAAATGAGAATCCTAAGGAGGTCGGCAGTCCCTGGCTCTTCTGATAGATCTCTGAATCAATTATTCACTATTTTGCCTATACCAAAATTATTAAGCTTTCTTTATTCTGCCTAACGTGGAAGTGAGTTAGGTACGAACTCAATTTTCTCTCTTCCTTGTAGGCCCAGGCAGTACCATGTTCACCTTTGTATCCCCAAAGAGCCCTGCGCAGAGGAAGCAGTCAATAAATATTATTTAAAGCAAATTATTCCCCAGGAATATTGTTATACATAATGGTTATGTTTTTAGTACTAGTATTACTACTTTGGGTATACTACTGATTTTAAAAAAGGGCATTTGTGGATTGGGCTAGAGACCTAAACATCAAAAAAGTACTGCTTCTCTAAATGCAATACAGGTTCCAAAAAAAACCCAAACCTTTAAAATCAACTTATAAGCTATAAGCCAATTCTAGGTTGAGAGTTGTCTACACAATATGCGACTGAGCTTATGAGACCTAAGATCTGTGGGAAAAATTAAAATGTTCATCATGAGGATGATGAGTATCTAAATATTTAATTATATGGCATCCTTCAGGGAATATTTGGCCATTTTATCCTCCAAATTTAATCCAGGTGGTATTTTTCACATAACCAGAAGCCATGGCTATTTAGAAAGAACTTTACCTCAAATATTACGGAAGCTTTCCTTGATGAAAATCTCAGTAATTTATAACTTGATTTATGCTTTCACAATTATATTATAGTTGTCATTTAATAAAATAAATGCATTCCAGACAATATACTAGAAAGTAAAACTGTTAAGTGACTGTATTCCAATTTCCATAATATATGGGAGGTACATTTTACAGAGGAAAATATGGGGACACAGGTAAAAGAAAATTATATATTGGAAAACTAATAATTTTTCTTTTAACATATGAACATATAATTCTAAAAATAATAAATTAAAATTATTTATAATACTTTATTCAAAACAATTCACAAAAGTTTTTAAAAACTGGAAATGAAAATAAAATAATCTATCATTTGAAATTGGCTAGTCAGTCATCTCTCAGCCAGCTTTATTCTCTGTGGTCACTCTAAAAGCAGTACTTTCTAATGTTTTAGCATTCTGATAACAGTCTACCCAACTTTTAAAGATCAGCCTCCAGGTAACCTAGCTTCTTATTTCAAATTTATGTTGAAAATTTTGGGGTTTTCACCTACTGAAAGTCCCTTTTTGACCTTTTCCAAGCATCCCTGTAATCAGAACTATGGTCGAATACTTTAATGGGAAGATAGAGCTTCAAATAAATCCAGAAGCTGCAAACATGTTTTCTTATTCTGTCTGGGATCACCCTTAATACTTCTTAATATCATAGTGGTTAAGTAGAGCCAGAATGCCCGAGTTCAAGTTTGTATCATTTACTTCCTATGTCACTTTATACAAAAAGTCTCTGTACCTGAATTTTCATTTCTGTGTAATGAAGAGGATTAGTGATAGCTACCTCATAGGGTGGTTGTGCGACTATTTAATATTTGTAAAACACTGAAAACATTTCCTGGCCAAAGTGCTTGTTATAATAATAATAGTAAAAAGAAATTTATTTTGTTTATATAAATAAAATAATCACAATATAATTATTAAAATTATTAAAATATAAATATTTATAATAATGTTTTAATTTAATTTCAATTTAAAGAGTAATCACTTTAATAAAAGTTGTTATTGTTTTTTAATAATTGCCCAAAGCATAGACTGTGACAAATTTTCATGATTTGCCTTAATTAATTTATTAAGTATGAAACTGTTAAAAGCATGTCTATATGCCAGAGATCTCTGATTTTGAACTACATATGTGATTCTTCAATTAGTTATATATTCAAGTTTTATTCTCTACACTTTAAAAAATCCTTGAGGGGCAAGGACTATGTCTTTTATCTATCTGTTTTATACTGGTTACATTCCAATCAAGCACTCTTCTCCTTATATACACTTAACGAGTAATAAATGAATTAATGAATGAGTGAGTAGATACATGACATTAAAGGTACAGGCAGGTACAATTCAATCTACAGGAACAGCTACTTTTCCCTTAAAGAAAATATGATAGAAAAATAAAAAGATAATATGGTAGGGTTTGGCTTACACAGGCCAAGGAGTCTCTGGTCACACACACTAGACCTTTTGCTCGACAGCCTGGGCTTATAGTAAAGAACTGGTGGGAATTTATATTTAAGAAGCACAAAGAGGAAACAACCACTGAACAAGAATGGACTATAGATCTAGACTATGAAGATACTTGTAGTATATAACTAAAAAATTTAAGACTGTGCTGCTCTATAAAGTTTATCTTATCACTTTGGGAGTAACAAGGTCGTAAGCTCTTACCTTAAAAAATACTCTGAAAAAATACTGAACTTAAAAAATATCACTTATAATACATGCTTACTCTTCTCTGAAACCTTTGTGAAAATAATAGGCATTGTGACTTTATGCAGAATCCACTTGATGAATATAAGCAAATCTCAAATAATTTTACATTCTGAAGTAAACAGAGTATCTTAACCTTATGCAGTTACCTTAAAAATGTACATGAGAAGATGTCCTATCAACTTTAAGGAATTTAGTCTCTAAGGGATAGCACATTTCAGATAACAAATTACTTCTTTATAATTCCTCAAGGAAAAAATGCATGAGGTTAGAATGAATAGATTTTGTAGCTCTCCTAGATTTTACCAGTAATTTGGTCTACTTTCATAGTATGTACACACATATCCCAATCTCCCTAGAATACCATTTCAAAATGACAAATATAAATTGAAGAAAAAATATTTTTTCCATGCTTAATGAAGATTTTCCACAGATATACAGGCAGGTATGCAAAAAGAACCTGGGCAGAGATTATTTTGAGTTACCAGGAAATGTGACCGAAAGCCTGTCCTGCCACTGCATTTTTTCTCGCTGTCTCGCTTTTGCTATCGTACTGGAAATGAGTAGCGTGAGGTCATGCTCACAGTGAGTTGCTCCATGGTGTCAACGAGGAAACTTTAAAAGCCAAACAGCTAGGATTAGATAAGGTAATAATTTTCACTACTCCCATCTGAATATTCAGTAAACATGCATACCTGGAAAGTTCAACCGTGGGATTTGGAGAAAAGTGAAATTGGAAATAGTTTAAAATGACACATGGATTGATGCTACTTAGAAAAACATCAGAGAAAAAGAAAAGACAGACGCTAGGATTCTCAAAGTGGCAGGCAATGGAGTTATTTTTTGGAGTTGGTGTGTGTGTTTGTGTATGAGGGAGATTTGGAAGCACTACCCTGGAGAAGAAATGGTGAAGGTTAAAAGGAGGAAGAAAGCAAAGAGAACTGCCAACTGATTCACTCCTTTCTCCAAGAGTCTGTGCTGTGCCAGAAAAGGAAAAAGAGTGCATTAGACGGAATGCTATTCATGGTAAACAACTGGTCTGAACCTGATAGCAAGAGGGAGGGGATTATAGTATTCACTCTGTGGAGGCATATTCATTCTTTTAGGTGCAGAGGATACTTTTTATTCAGTGGAGAAAAAAAGTTATTTATACACAGTACCCTCAATATTCTCAGAAACTCTACGCAGCCACACAAGGAAGCAAGCACATTATTTATGCCCTACATTAAAAACACCACCCCTAGCAGCAATTAAATGCACATATGCATACATAATGGGCCAGATTACTCAACTGTTTAAGTTTTGGTTAATTTAAGAATCAAAAATCTTTAGTTTAGATGTCTATCGATCTAATTCATGTCTTACAAGTAAGCTTTGGACAACTTTATATTTATTCACATATACACAACACTCTCTCTCTGAAGAGTGAAATAAAGTAAAACTTCAATACATATATTTTTTTAATGTCACCCTCTTTTTTGAAAATCTTTCCTGGAAGTTATGCAGTATTGACAAGGTGGCCTTCAGATTTTTGACCAGAATTTACCTTTCTCTTGTCTTCTGAAATGTAGTATCTCAATTGATGTTTATTGATAATCATACCAAGAGACCACTGTCCCACACAATGCCACACATTTAGAAACAATAACAAATTCCTACTTCTCTTTTGCGCTGAGAGTAAAAAATCAAATCCCAACAAAATCCAGCAACCAGTGCAAAAACAGAAATGTGAAATGCTATTTAAAATATTGACATTATTGCATAACTTGATTAGAAGGACTGTTGAACCTGCATGAAATAAACCCAGTGTACATCTGTGCATCCTAAATTTTTCAGTGTAATCTTGCATCTATGATTCTATCACTTGTGCAGTCATAAATGATGTATAAATGCCATGTTTGTGCATACTGCACACTGACAATTTTTATGAATGAATACACAAAAATGCTTAGAATTCCAGAAAATGGATGGCAGCATACCGTTTTGAAAACGGTCATTTAGCATTGGAAGCAAACGATGAGGGAAATGGTCGGTGTCTTTTGGTGCCACTGAGGGCAACTGTGTTCTCAAGTCCTCTAGCAGAGTGTGTTGGAAACAGCCATGAAGCTCTTTCCTTAGAGACTCGTTCTGCCTCTCAGGAACCTTGCTACAGAACGGAGAACGCGCACCGCATGAAGGATAAGATGCATGCACGTCTCTGTGCTGAGCACTGTTCATACATCAGAGACATCACACTCCCTAAATCCGGTCCCACAAGTGTGTGCATGTGAGTGTGGCATTTACCAACAAATGAACAGAAGGTAACAAGAGCTCGTCTCCTAGAAATAACATTCCCCATCCCTTCCCAGGCAGGCTGCTCAGAACCTTTTCAGGGGCTAACACTGGAGTGCCTTCCCCACAGGGACGGAGCCTTGCATTAACAACCCTCTCAGGGCTAAGTCAGCTTCAGCTTTGTGTGTGTAAGTCCACTCGGCGCCATATGGCAGTCTCCAATTCCTTTAGCAACTCAAGTCTGGCTAGGCTGCCCGCGATGATTCATTCTTAAAGGAAGACCCCTTCGGGGAGCAGCAATGCCCCTTCACTTACCTAGCTCCCACAGACCCCGCTCAGCAGGCGGCACCGGCTCGGGCGCCACCGAGGGTTGTGGGATTCCCCGCTCCTTCCGGGGCTCCTCTCCCTGCGACGGTCCCCTTCGCCAGTGATCTGTCGCTGGAAATCCCCCTCCCCTCCGCGGAGAGGAGGGTCTCCCCGGCTGGCTGGAGCTCCTGGCGTTTTTCCCCCTCTCCTCACATCCCTGACTCTGTTCACGGTCTCTAGCAGGAAAGCTCAAAGGAAAGGCGGCGGGAGGAAGCTAAGGTATCCTTAAAAAGCACAATAATCTTCATCGATCTTCGCCCCCTTCCCCACGCGGGCCCCCATCCCCCTGCCGCCGCCGCCGCCGCCGCCGCCCAGACAGGAGAGCGCTGGGATAGAAAAGGAAAAATCGAGCGGGTCTAAGCTCGCCCCGCGGAAGGAGCCGGGAAGGCGAGCGGCGCGGGCCGGAGAGTTGCCGCTCGCTCGGGCTGCCGGCGGAGAGGTGGCGGCGGTCAGCGGGGGCGGAGGGCAGTGGGTGCTTGGTGGGTGTGTGTCTGTGGCGGAGCCGGGGAGAGGCTGGGCGCGGGAGGCGAGGCAGGGCGCTCGGGGGCGCCGGGCCGGCGCGCACACCCGCCCGCGGCCACCCCACCTCGCGCTCCGCCTCCTCCCGCGCTCCGCGCACCCGCGGGCTGGAGTGGCCGCCGCCGCCGCCGCCGCCGCCTCCTCCTCCTCCTCCTCCTCCTCCTCCCCCTCCTCCCCTTCTTCCTCCTCCCGGGCGCTCGCGGCTCTCGAGGTGGGCGGCGGGCCCGCGTGGCGGGGCTGGGCGGTCGGCTGGGCACCTCCGGGGACGGCCCGGCTCGGCCTCGCGGGGCGGGAGCTGTGCGCCCGGCCTGGGACAGCGCCCCGAGCCCAGGGCGCGGCCGGGGCGCGGGCGAGCGGGCGGGCGCCGCCCACACCTCGGCGGGCGCCTCCCTCTCCTCGGGCGCGCCCGCAGCTCCCTGGGGCCCCGGGCCCGGCTCCACACCCACCTGCTTCCCTCTGTGGCTCCCGCTCTGCGGAGCAGGAGGGTCCGCATTCGGCGGGCGCCGCGCAGCCGGAGGTGGGGAAAGCTTGGGGTGCCCCGCCGACGAGCGCTGTGGTGGCTTCGCGGGATTCCCTGGGCCCTTGTGCTTCCAGCTGCTGGGCTCTCCCCACGCCCGCCCTGACGCGACCTTGACGCGGGGCCCGCTACTCGACCCCGGGGACCTGGGGTGAGGAGAGATGGCTCCTGAGTGATAGGGCCCGGAGTATTTTCCCGGAGGAGTGCAGGGCTAACCGGGAGCACAGATGGGATCTGACTTTCCTCCCAGCACCTCCAGCTCCGTTCAGGGGCCGTAGCCAGCCCCCGTAATCCCTCTTGCCTGGGTTTGAGGGAGAAGCCGGGTGGGTTGGTGGCAGCCTTAAGTCTTGCTTCCCACGGGGGCGCTATTCGTACTCTGGCTTGCTTTCTTTTGCCCGCTCTCCCTGCGATCTGGAGAATTTGTGCCAAGTTCCTCTTCGGCGAGGCCGCCTGGTGGACACCCAGACCTTTCCTTACCTTCAGGGCGCGGTAAAGACAGGATGAACTTGAATAATAACATCACTGGGCTCTCCGGTTCCCTGACCCGTGTGCTTTTAACGGGCACAGTTAGAGGGGATTTTAGGAAAACAAAGTAGCTTAAAACACCCTATAAAAAAGGCCATGATAGTATATTTAAAGCTGGGACTCCCTTCTGAGTTTCTTTAGGCCAAGAAAGATGGCTATTGAAGAGAGTCGAAGTGCACTCAGTTTTAAATAGAACTCATTTAGTCCTTGCTTCTGTTTTAGTGGCCCTGCGGTGTACTGGGAAGCACTATCATCTAGGGATCTCTACACCTTGATTTCCCGCCCCTCCATAGGCCTTACTTTGTGGAGGGTGTTTGTTTTTTTCGAGGTCCCAGATGTTGGGCAGGATGTTTGGTGTAGAAGTTGGCCCTTCACAGGCCATCACCCTCCGCCCAAGACCTGTCCGGGTCCTTTGTTCTTCTTGAGGCTTCTCAAGTATGACTACTAGGAAGAGAAAGAGGACTTCCAGATTCCTACACCTTTAACACCAACCCTGACCTGTTTCCGAGCTTCAGCTGCACATTTCCAGGGACCTGCAGGATATCCGCTCCTGCGCCTACGGTCTTTCCACCTTCCAATACATTTCTCGTGCTTTCTACAGATTGGTCTTCTCCAAGCACAGTCCTGACCATCTCATTTCCCTGATCACAAAGGTTCCCTAGTTCCCCATTCCCTACCAGTGTCTGTATACCTGTGCCCTTGCATGTGGAAATCTCTTTCTAGGACTCCCCTCTCCCCTTCTCAAATCCAAAATCATTCCAGCACTTCAGATCCCACTTCAAGCTCTGTCTCCTCCAACTCTTCCCCTTTGATTTATAGCACATGGTTGGAGCTATCTTTTTAAAGACATATCACCTTCCAACTTCCTCCCCCTGTAGAGGTCTTACTGTTTAAGTAAGTTTCTCCAGGGTAGATTCCATATCACTTTGTTTGCATTCCTTACATTTAACCCAAAGACACATATATAAGAGACACCTATTTATCCACCAAACATTTATTTTGCAACTTCTCGCAGGCACTCTTTGTTAAACGAATAGAATTTATATAATATTTGAAGTTCACAAAAACCACTTAAGATTCACTTGAGGTGTGCCTAAAGTTAAGTGGTATAATCTTTCATAAGTTTTAGAGGTGGTGAAAATCCCCTTACTTAGTAGCCTTACATCAACATTACTGGTCACTGTAGTAAGAATTTAGTAATTCGTTAAATTTTTTTTTTTTACTTTAAATTTCCATTAGAGTTTAGAAATCCAAATCCATTTTCCTACTAAGTGATCATTTGTCAAGAGATCAGATTATCTATGGGCTAAAAGACATTGCTGTTGTATCCATTTTGTGGAAGTAGGGTGCTAGGAGTAGCGTATCCATCATCCCTGAATTGTGTCTACAAGTATGCAATGCTATGGAAAAATGGTCTTTGGAAATAAAATCTAATTCTGCTTAATAAATTACTCATGGCCCAAATAGGGTATGGAGAATAACCCCTAGTGTACAAATTGTTTGGAATAGCTGAGTTCTCCATATGCACAGCTTGAATTCTGTACGGCTACAACGGCTCTTGTGTTGATTATCACCACGTGGTTCTACTGCCTTAGTATATACAGTTTTGTATTTTTTCAGTTGTTCTCCAAAGCAAAAATGAAAATGAACTAGCTGAAAAGTCAGACATGTTTTCACATTGCCCCTTAAGCCATTTATTTTTTTTACACTTATTGATATTTATGGAAACATTTCTTTTGTATTTCAAGTTCTCAGATTTACCTTGAGTTTTGATAGAATTATATTAATAAGAAAGGAGATAAATGTTTTGTATGTCAAAATGCTTCCCTCATAATGCTTGGTAAAATAAATAACTTTAATGTAAGTTTAACTTGCAATAGTCTTATGCACATAGGCAGATAAAATTTAGATGAAGTGTTTCTTCATCCATCATAATGCTGGTGTATTTATATACACAAAAAAATATCAAGCATAATAGGTTTTGGTATTTTTTTATTGAATAAAGCATTTGAAATATTTAATCTAACCTGAATAACATCATTACTGACTACACTTTAATGTTTCAAGTTGGAATTTCACTGGCGAATTGACTTGCAGAGAGAGCCTGTATAGATTAGACTAAAGTAATAAAGGCTTGAGGATGAACATATTTTAAAATGTTAAAAGCATAAGGGTAAGCATTTATGGTTTTGGAGACTGAAGAATTAAAGTTGGACTTAGGTTTTTTTGAAAGGTCCAACTGAAAGAAGTGTATGACATACTGAGTAAAACCAAACAAAAACAAGTTCTAAAAGTACAATATTTAAAAATGATGCAAAGCCCATTAAAGGGGAAAATTTACAAACATTTATGTAAATGTGTGTGTGTGTGTGTGTATTCTGGAAGGATATACATGAACAAGTTAAAGAAATTATCTCTAAGAGTTTGAGATACAGGTTTTGTTTTATTTGGTATAACCTGATTATACCAAAAGATAGATGAATATTAATCTTATTTAAACATCAGCCCCATGAGGATACTACATTTTTAATCATAAATCAAATATATACATAGATTGAAACTATACTTTTTTAAAATAGGGGCTAATACTACTGTGGTGCTTATCATCATACAAGAAAGCAACCACTGAAGAATAATTGGAATTTGCCACATTCTTAGACCTAATATGCTTTCTTCTGCCCTTCTGAAGGAAAATGTAGGAAAGCTGGGATGGTTTAGAGCAACTCTCAGAATCCTAGCAGCCACTGAAATCCTACACTTGCACATTGCAGTGAAGGCTTGAAAAATAAATGAGCTGTCTGTGTGTTCTTCATTAAGGAGATAAGTACTATCTCATTGATTCTTTTGAATTTAGTTGAGACAGATTTGGCTGTCCTTTGAAGATTTAAAGTGAGAGATAAGCTATAGACTGACTGAATTTGTATTTTTTTTTAACAGTTCTTATACTCAGCATGAACTTTTTGAAAGATGCCAGATGCTTAAACACAACATTTTCCTGCCATATAGTAAGTAGCATGAATGTAAGTACTGTGTTTGCATCCATCCTTAGTGATACTTCCAGACAGTATGAGTCTAGAACTTCGTTTCTTCGTAGGAATCTAAGAGGCTTAGGATGAGGGGTTTTGGGGCCAGTGAACTGCAAATTTCAAAAATATACTACTTAGGATCTGAAAGGTAACTGTTACTCTGAAACACAATGAAACAAGGATTGGATTCCTAGTTAGATCTTAGTCCTGTGTCTGTTACGTATTTGTGCTGTGTACTAAAAACAGGTAAGTTTTACCGAGACGTTTACCACATGGCAGGCACTGGGCTAAATTCTTTACAGGTATATGCTAATTGACTCCTGATAATAGTTCTTTGAGGTAGGTCCGATCCTTATTATTCTATTTAAAAAAGGAAGTAAGTGAACTAGAGAGAATTTTTAAATTATTTGCCTAAGATCACACTGTCAGAACTGGAATTTGACTGAGGCAGTGTGACCTTAAAATTTTAGACTATGTTCCCGCTACCTCACCCCACATTGATACTACCTTTCTGCCTGTTTCACTAGGTTGTCTCAAGTTCATATGCGAAAATATCGTATAAAATATTATTTTTAATTTTCAGGATGGAAATCTGGTTAAGATAAATGTGGGAGCTGCCAAACACCATCTACCTAAAGAAAAGAAAAGGAAAGAGAAGAGAAGAAAAGAATGTGTTCCTGATCCTAAGGGGGGACGGAGGTAGGACATACACCTTTTGTTTCCCCAATAGGTAGACTGATGCTGCCCCACCCACACCACTCACTAGTTGTCTGCATGACATTTGTCAGAGATTTGACCTGACAAGCCTGGATTCATTTGGGATGAGGCATGTCGCCATGGACTAGGATAAAGGCTTTCAGGCTTACATAGGGAAGGTACCCATGTGAATCACTCTCCACCCAAAAGGACTAAACAGCTCCATATTGTGAACATACCACCAGTGTGGTAGATCAGAAAGCTTCTGGGGCTCTTAGAATAATCTGGGTTTTGGGTAAGTAGGAAATGGAATAATCTCCAATAGTAGAGGAAGTACAACCCATCACAAGTGAAAAGAGCACTCTTTGCAAATACGAGGGCATTATTCTCAGCCCCAGACTTCACATCATTATAAGCAAAAAGTGCATATAATGATGTAAGATGTCTCTCATGGCCAGGCAAGGACCTTGTCTGTCAGAAGCCAAGACCACAACCACCACAAGCAAAATTAAATTAGTTACCACAGTCTTTTCTGAAAAATTTCTGTGTAGATCTAGGACTCAACGAAGCAATTGGTTTTAAACTGTGGTAGATATTCTAGCAGTGCCTTTGTTCCCTTCTGAGAATAAAGTCTGACCTGACAGAATATTAACAGAGACAGACTTCCAATAGGTCCATGATTTCTCAAATGACAAAAAAATATGCTGCCATATTTCTTGGTCTTCCCAGTAATTGGCACTCTTGAACCTTTAAAACCTTCTTTGCAGTATCAAGCAGAAATATTAGTCATTACTAGGATCTGTAGCCTTAAAAGTATCATTTCTTACTCCTAATCAAGACCACGCTTTAATGTTTTGTTCTAAATAAAATATATTATGGTAATAAATGTAAAATCAGAGCTTTTTAAAAGCACCCTAACATTGTATATTCACTAAAATTACATCAAGAATTTAACATAGTAATTATTGAAAAGCATTAAGTATTAAAAATGAATAAATATAACTAGTGAAAATTGATAGACACTTATGAGAAGGAATACAAACTCAAATATAAGCACATTTTCGTTAAAATATATTACTGAAATGGAAGAATGATGTTTTTTTCAATAACTCTAACCTTCAGGTTGCTTAACTGCCAGCAAATTGTCAGTTTATGGAATTGAATAATATATGCTAATTATGGCACATATTCACTATTTTACTTCATATAATATATATTATTATGCCACATATATCATTTGAAGTTAAATATTGTCAATGTGCATTTTATGTGTTTGGTTCTATTTATTAATCTAATCCTTTTCAATAAAAAAAAAAATGAAGACTTGTTTCAACAAACACGGTATGTTTTGGAACACAAGAACAAGTGACTTTGCCTGGAATTTAAAATATAGAAACAAAAATTTTGAAATGACTACTTCTTACACCCCCAGCCACCACCTCTACTCTATGCATAACTAAACCAGACCCAAGTAGGTCTTAGAATTTGTCTTATTTCATATTTGATTTAGCTAATCACATTGCTCACAGCGATGATCACACATGGGAGAAAAGATGGAAATTCAGCCTGGTAAATCAGTCTAACCGGCACAAAAGCAATTTAATTGGACTTTCTGCTCCTGCTGTAAGTCACCTCACTGCCCTAGCTGTTGATCAGTTCACATGGCACTGCATTGACAGACATGTTGGCATCATTAAGGAAGTAAATCTTCATGAGCTTTAAGTTAGCGGTGACTCATCCCATCATATTCCTTTCTCCCACATAAGGAAGTGAGGGCAACAGAAAACTAACCTCTCCTGAGGACAGCAACAAAAACCGAAACCACATGTCTTCTGTGGTTCATGCTAATTGGAGTAGGGGGATAAAAATCTCATCTGCATTAGAGAATCTCTCTTGATCCCTCTTTCACTACTTGTGTTTCCCTCCAAAACTAGTCCCTGATATTAGCTGTGGGTGTGCATCCCTGGTACCAGGTGGGGTTAGCTAGTTAGAGTACACACAAAGAGGAGTGTGGCCTTCCCTTAGACTGTTTTGAAATTACCAAATGCAATCATTGTGACAACTGCCTTTGATAACAAGTGACACAAAAGAAATCTAGTGCAAGGCCCATCATATTCTCTATTACAGATTTCATTAATTTAAAACATTTCTAATTCTTATAGTCCCAGGAGAAAGCTTGAAAGTTCATCCTTTTGCACAAAGTTCATTTGAAATTTTGAAGGGCATCCTATAGGATATTATGAAATAATTGAAAAGAGCATGTTTCTATCTAATACATAAATTGAAATTTACCAGGGCACCTGGGTGGCTCAGTCATTAAGCGTCTGCCTTCAGTTCAGGTCATGATCCCAGGGTCCTGGGATTGAGCCCCGCATCAGGCTCCCTGCTCCTCGGGAAGCCTGCTTCTCCCTCTCCCACTCCCCTTGCTTGCGTTCCTTCTCTCACTGTCTCTCTCTGTCAAATAAATAAATAAAATCTTTAAAAATAAATAAATAAAATAAAATAATTTTTTAAAAATGAAATTTACCTATTAAGAACGACAAGCTCAAGAGAGCTTATTACCGGGCACAAGACTTTCAATACAGTTATACAGTAAGGTTATTGGCTTATGTAATTCTCTATGTTGCCTATGGCAATTACCAATAATTGTAGAACTAGAGATTAGCACACACACACACACACTTAAAAAAGTGGATAAATTGAATCAGCTGAAATGTGAATTCCGAGGAAGGAAGACACACTTTGCTGTCTCTTTACAGATCTCCAGTTTACTCCCTGAAGCATGAGACTTGAGTGCCCGTAGACAATATTATTGTTTGGCTCACAGAACTATGAAGTACTCCTGGCATCCCCATTTGATAAATGTGGCTGTTGACATTAAATGACTCTGTTAAGATTTGACCTGGAAAATTACAATCCACTCTGTACACTTTATTACCAGAAGAATGTGGCCAGATGAGGGAATTTGGAAAAGAGTAACACAAATAATTACAGAGGAAAATAGGAAGAGGAACATTTAAATTGTACTACTAGAGTGAAATGATAAGGAAACAGAGATAGAGAAATCCCGTGTCTAAAAAGTGATCACAGAAGTAGGACTGGAGGTAACGTTGAGATAATAATCAGTGACTTAAAATAAATATCATCAAAGAATGAGGTTAAAGATAACTGCACTATTTTTAAAATATCATTTTACAAGATAGGGAAGGTTCTCAAAGTATTTAGTAAGCCCCTCTTTAAAACAAAAAAAGTGAAACAAAACAAAAAAGAGACTTAAAGAATGTAACTTGTTCATGATAAAGAGTAACTTTTCTCACACTCTTAAGGAAAAAAAAAGTACATTAGAGATTCTTTCCTAATAAAACTCACTAAAGCAATGGGCACCTAAGAACTGTGATACTTTCTTTGGTCAATTTTTTTTTTTAAATTTCTGTAGAGAGGGTGGGGATGGACAGAGGGAGAGGGAGAGAGAGAATCTCAAGCAGGCTCCATGCCCAACATCTAGGCAGCCCAACCCTGAGATCATGACCTGAACTGAAATCAAGAGTCAGATGCTTAACGGATTGGGCCACCCAGGTGCCCTTCTTTGATCATTTAAATAATAAGGTACATTATATATCTTGGGGACCCATTTTATGTTGAAAATATGTAGTATATCAAGTAATAAACATTGACTTTGTTAAATATTTGGACTGCCTGTTCCATTGCTATATCCCAAAATTATTTATGATTTAGAGAATTAAAATTCTAATAAGTCTCCTGTCTAAATGAAAACTTACTTGACTATCTCAGAGTAAATGACTTCTGTATAAAGTCATTCATTTTTTCCTTAAGAAATGTGTGGATTTCACAAAGTTTTCAGCATTCCTATTGGATATCCGTTCCTTCTTTCCTTCACACTATCACACTTTATGAACAATTTTATATCCATCACAGCTAGAGGAACAGTTTTAGTGGCTAAAAATGTGTAATAATTTCCATCACAAGTGGGGTTACCCCTTAGAAAGTTGCATGGAAATGATGAAATTAGGAAAGCCAGAATCGAAGTTGACCACATTCTCCTTCATGATGCTTCCACCTTTTCCTCCTGCCATGACCAGTGCTGTCCCTAAGACTTCGTCCATATGCAGATGACTCCTCAAGCCACATTTTCTAATCCTTTATCATTGCAAATAGTGTTATATTTCCAACTGTGTATTGGATTTTCTCACTTGGATATTCTGCCATTACCTCAAATTAATTCATCTGAGATAGTTCTACCCCCTGATCACCATGCCTGACCACTCTTCTTTCCATTGTCTGCATCAAAGCTTTGGCAGCCATACTTTAACTCATGGCTTGCTCCCCCCCCACATTCAGCTACTTAAACAAGTACTATGAATTTTCTTTCATAATGGCTTCTAACCCAGTCTTGAAAGTGCACACACACACACACACATACACACACGGCCTCATACTCTGCCCCATTTCCACAGTTCCCTCCAATATGAACACTTTCCCACTCTCACCTTCCCCAAACACTACTATCAACCTGGGTTCAAAAATCTTTCCCTGCTGCCTATGAAATAAATGTCCAGCCCCTTAGCCTAAGGTTCAAACCTTTCCATGATTTGACTCTACCTCTTGTTTCCACCCTCATTCCCCACACTCATTCGTATAGTCACTTTCCCTCAGAGATTCGGCCTTGCCCAGTTCACTCTTCCAACCACACCATGTTCTTATCTTGAAATACCCTCTCCTTCCTTCTCCATCAATGAGAATTCTGGAAAAACCTCACTTAAATCCCACGTACTCCCTGAAGTAACTTTCTTGACTATTGTAGGCAGAAGAGCTTTTGTTCTCTCATGACTATACCACATTATCTGCTACTCTTTTTTCCTAGAAAATGGTAGCATTTAGAATAGACATACTTTCATCTATCATATATTATATTGGATTTCTAATGTAATAAGTGTATTAAGTGCTATTTTACAATTACTTTTCAAATAGAGTTTCAAAGGACATCTGTTTCTCTATAATTAGATCATAAGCAACTTAAGAGAAATTTGGAAAAGATAAAATTAAAAATCACTAGCTTTGAAATTACAATAATCTATGAAGTTCAAAACAAACTGAGGACATTGTCATGAGAATGGGGAAGTTACTTAGCTTCTCTAAGCTTCAGGTTTCTTGTTTGCAAAAAGGAAGAGAATATAACTATCTTGAAAGGTGTATTAAAGGTTAATTAAGATAATACATGTAAAGATATCAACCACAGAGGTAATGTAAGTTACTCTCAGTAAATATAAGTTCTTCTTTTTCTCTTTGTGTCCTCTAAGTAGCTTACTCACAGTGGGGACTTAGTCAAAATTAATTGGTAACAAAATTTTTGTAACAATTTACATTTTTAACATTTCTTAGGAAAGAAGTTGCTAGACCAAAAGTGCATGCGACATGATAGAGAGTAATAAGGTTGACAGTGTAGGTTGGTGCAAGCCTGAGGAAGGCGGGGATTGTCAGGCTATGGGCTGTTTTCCTCACTTAATCTGAAATATGACATGCTGAAACACTTGACCTGAGAGTCCTGTGAACTGTTGCTTTCTTTTTAACTTGCTCCCCTCGTGATATGTGGGTAAAAACCTCAGGGAAGAAGAGTAGGTGCTAGATATTTGCAAAAGCATGTGCTTGGTTTGACGGCTGGGCTAACTTCCTGGCCTTGACAGTCAATAGCTATGTGACCTTAGGCAAATCCCTTTACCACTCTGAGCTTCTGTTTTCTCACCTGTAAAATAAGACTAATAATTTTCTTCTCATGGGATTTCTTTGAAGTCAAATATGATTAAATACATAAAATATAATTCATAAGATATGAAATACCACATGAATATAAAATGTTAAAAGTGACATATGTGTCCTGTTTCTTAAATTACAGTATTCTTTAGATTTGGTGAGATATACTATAGGTTTATAAGTCTCCACACACAAAAAAAATAAGATGAGGGTCTATGTTTATGGTGGGATGAGAGTTTAACAACTAAGTAGTGGTGGGGTGAATTCCCATTTCCAAGAAGGGCTATAGGTACAAAGAAAATAACAGTACAAAATGCAGTGAACCCTCTAAGATAGGTGCATTTAACTGCTATTGTCCCTTTTTTTCCTCTGGTCTCAGTGCTGCCAGATTTCAAAAGCAGGTGGAAATTCCATAAAACAAAATAATGTAATTTGACTGTTTACTAAATGTGTAAGACAACATTGACCACAGGAAAAAAGTAATAGCATTACATCAAATGAAACTAAATCCAGTAGGCAGAAAATTCAATAGACTGTTGCAGAACAAAAGCATGCATTGTGCTTGGAGCCCTAAGGACCAACAAGGGAATGGTAGTGAGGAAGCCCCCCTGTGGAGACCTTGCTGTGTTTCTGTATTCAGGTATGGGAACATACCTTGCTCACTGTGTTGCTGGGGTGTGAGATGCAAAAATTAGGCCCCAAACCTTGTATGGCTTTTATGGAGCAAAGATAATTCAATTCAAATTCAGAAATCAACAATCTGAAAATACCCACAGATTGTAAACAGAATTAAGGAACACGTAATGATCAGTAATATTGTTTATGTTGCTTGGTATCATTTAGGGGCATTCATCATTGACTTTCTGGTTGCAGAAAAGAAGATTATGTTTCTTTGGTAACAATAAGTAATACAAAAGCAGTATTATATAAATAAATAAGCTTATAAATGTCTGGATTGGAATGTCTATTATGTATACAGGATACTCAGAGGACAACTCGGCTAAGTTAATATCACTAGCCTTCCTTTTACTGAAAATGAACTCAGAGCATAAGGATATGAAAAAAATTTACTCAAAAGTCTAGCTTTGATTATATAGTTTAATTATCTCTGGTTTGTATTTAAACCTTCACGCTTGACAGTCTTCCCATGTAAGGAAAAAAAAAATGAAAAATCGAAATACATAGTCCTTTTAATTAAATTTCCAGTATCAAAAGATATTGCACAGTTTCCCTTGATAAAATCAGCCCCAACAGTGCTTTTGTCTTTTCAGTCAGTGATTAGTTTCATGGTGTTTCATGCTATTTTTTATATTAGGATCTATAGTGCTTGATGAAGCAGTGGGACTTCACTATTTCTAAATTGTAACATAACATAAAAAGAAACAAGTACCCATATAGGATTCAAACTCCTTGTTGGAATACATATGGAAAATCTTTTCTTAATAATTTGATATGCATGGTTACTTAGTTGCAGAACTCTGAAGTTTGTGAGAATGAGTTATTTTTAAATACCATAACCAATCTTTGTTCTTAACAGATCAGATGCCTATAACTTATGTTTGAAGCTTTATCTGTAATTTAAAACATAAGGGGAAAGGCCATTGAATTTCTTAGGTCTTCAATAGGTATGTCTTAGTTTAAGAGCACATGTTAAATTTCTAGGAACTTTTGAGAGAACTGGAACAAGAATCAGGTTGTCATTAGACTTCTTACTGGCAAAAAGTCTTCAGATTTCTGAATCAAACTATTTTAAACCTAGAATTCTATACTTGGCTAAACTATCAATAAAATCTGAGGGAAAATTAAAGAGATTTTTAGACTTTCAAGAAGTCAAATGTTTTCATTTATTATTTTAAAATATTCTAAGTAGCTTACTTTATTTTTTCCATATAATTGTAATTGTCTATTGTGGTAAAATAGACATAATATACAATTTATGATTTTAACCATTTTTAAATATATAATTAAGTGGCATTAAGTACATTCAGTTGTTGTGCAACCATCACTATTATTCATCTCCAGAACTTTTTCATCATCCCCAACTGAAACTCTATACATATTAATCAACAAATACTCATTGCTCCCTTCCCTCAGACCCTGGTAACTACTATTCAGCTTTTTACCTTTATGAACTTGACTATTCTAGGTACCTCATAGAGGAATCATACAATATTTGACCTTTGTGTTTGGTTTATGTCACTTGTTTTCAAGGTCCATCCCTGTTGTATCATGTATCAAAATGTCATCCCTTTTAATGGCTGAATAATGTTCCATTGAACTCAATGGAACTCTTTTGGATAATACCCAGAAGTGGAATTTCTGGTATATGTTTAATTTTTTTAAGGAACTGCCATACTGTTTTCCACAGCAGCACTATTTTACATTCCCACCAGCAACACACAGCATTCCAATTTCTCCACATCCTCACCAATACGTTTTATTTTGGGGTTTGTTTGTTTATAATAGCCATCCTAGGGTATGAAGTAGTATCACATTGTGGTTTTGATTTTCATTTCCTTAAGGCTTAGTGATGTTGAGCATTTTTCCTGTGTTTATCAAGCATTTGTGTATTTTCTTTGAAGAACTGCCTGTTCAAGTTCTTTGCCTATTTTTCTTCCCCATTTGAAATATAAGGTTTTATTGTAACTCTTTGGTTTTGTCTATGTTTTTTTTTTTCTTTGCCTATTTTTTAATTGGTTTGTTTTGTTGTTGAGTTGTAGGAGTTCTTTATATATTCTGGATATTAATACCTGATCAGATGATTTGTAAATATTTTCTCCCATTCTGTGGGTTGCCTTCAATCTGTAGAAAGGGCCCTTTGATATTCTAAAGCTTTTGATTTTGATGACATCTATCTATTTTTATTGCCTATGTTTTTGGTGTCTTTCCAAGTTCAATGTGATGAAGCTTTCCTTGTATGTTTACTTCTAAGAATTTAATAGTTTTAGCTCTTATGTTTAGATCTTTGATTCATTTTGATCCATTAATTTTTGCATGTGATGTAAGATAAGGGTCCAACTTCATTATTAGCATGTAATGTCCAGTTTTCCTAGCACTACTGGTTAAAAAGACTATTCTTTTTCCATTGAATGATTTTGACCCCCATGTTAAAAATCATTTGACCATGTATGTGAGGGTTTGTTTGGGGCTCTCTCTTCTATCCCATTGGTCTGTGTATCTGTTTTTATGATGCTCACCAACTTTTAAAGTTATTTAAAGAAGTGTTCCAACTAAACCATGAAAAAGACAAGATAGACTTTAGGAGATAGAAGTGCCAAACCAGAAGATCAATGGTATATAATCCCTAAATCGTAGTTTTACTGAGACATAAAGAGTAACTAGTCCAGATATGAGCAAGGGGCCAAGGTTTCCCAATCCAGACTTAGGGAGGGAAGGAGATTTAATTGATTAGATAGAATGAGAGTCTTGATAAGATTGGGAATATGGTAAAGAATGTGATGGAACAGAGAAAGGAGAATCCATTTGGACCTGACTATAGGAATGTTTCCTTTGAATGGCACAGTACTCATGACATTGGATCTGTAGAAAACATAGAATCCAATCACACAACTTGGCTCTGCAGGAAACAAAATTTACATATTTGTAATATTGTAAATTTTAAATTGTTCAATGAACTTCAATTACAAAAATTAACCCATAGACAAATCAGGGACTTAATTGTATTACAAGAAAGAATGTAAAGGTTATATCCATCTTTATAACATAAAAGATATGAAATAAGGAGATGGGTTGGAGTTGAAGAGATGGATAGAAAAGTGGTGTATTGCTGTCTTGAGCTTTTCTAGTGGAGGTCAAGAGATACTGGCTGTGGGCCAGATACTTGTTGGGCTAGGAAGTGGAGATTTAATAAGTTGTTTACAATTGCAGAGGCATCCAGTAGAAGTGTAAATAGTGATAAAGGATGGGGAGGTAAGGAAAAAGGGAAGGTGAAGTAAGGGATATATATGAGATAAATCTTCATCTATCAGTAGGATGTTAATAGACACTGTCTAAAACTGTTATGAAAACACAAACACTAATGAGCAGTGAGCACTAGTGAGCAAGTTAAGAGATTGTTGAGGCATCACAAAGGAACTAGAAACAAACATTTTTAAAGGGTTGCGTCTAAAGAGCAAACTGGTGGATTGGAAAGATGCAGCAGCAGACTCTTCAGTCTATTTGACTTTGCAACCACATGCATATCTTATTTTGACATTGTAAAGTGAAATACAAAGTGCAATGCCAAATAAAAACAAATTGTGAGATCAGATTAGAATTCACAAATCAGAATAATTTGGGGTACTGATTTGATTACAAAATATTACTCAATTTACTATGGATTCAGTGATGGACATCTTTTAAATAGTGAGGATGCCATCTGCATTTCATTGTTAGTCCTAGATCATAAACTGCTTGATAAAGAATATCTTGAAGCTAAAATGAGAGAAATAGAGCTATTAAATATTCATCTTAAAGTGTGTCTGAAATGAAAATGTAAATCATTTGCTTAAATGATTTTCTTGAAAAATTCAATTCATAAATAACTTATTTGTAAAATGAAGACAATTAAAAATGCTGATATTTTGTCTAAGTCTATAAACATAGCAAAGTTTCAATGATCCAGAACTCAAGTATCTGACCCCTTAACCTATCCTGGAAAACACACAAGAATCAGGATGTAAATTACAAACTTCTTAAGAGACACAACTCCTTAGTATCCAAAATATATAAAGACCTTAAAATACTCAACCCCCCAAAAATGAATAATCCAATTAAAAATGGGCAGAAGTCATGAATAGACAATTTTCCAAGGAAGACATACAGATGGCCAACAGACACATGAAAAGATGCTCAACATCACTCATCATCAGGGAAATACAAATCAAAACGACAATGAGATATGACCTCACACCTGTCAGAATATCTAAAGTCAACAACACAAGAAACAACAGGTGTTGGTGAGGATGTGGAGAAAGGGGAACTCTCTTGCACTGTTGGTGGGAATGCAAACTGGTGCAGCCACTCTGGAAAACAGTATAGAGGTTCCTCAAAAAGTTAAAAAGAGAACTACCCTAAGATCCAGCAATCACATTACTGGGTATTTACCCAAAGAATGCAAAAATACTAGCTCAAAGGGATACATGCACCCCAATGTTTATAGCAGCATTATCTACAATAGTCAAATTATGGAATCAGATCAAGTGTCCATTGACTGATGATAAAGATGTGGCATATATATATTAGCCAACCATAAAAAGGGAAGAAATCTTACCATATGCAACAACATGGATGGAGCTAGAGAGCATTATGCTAGGTGAAATAAGTCAGTCAGAGAAAGACAAATAGCATATGATTTCACTCATGTGGAATGTAAGAAACAAACAAACAAAAATGAGCAAAGGGAGCAAAAAAGAGAGAGAGGCAAATGAAGAAACAGACTCTTAACTATAGAGAACAAATTGATGGTTACCAGAAGGGAGGTGGGTGGGGGGAATGGATTAAATCCCCCAGGTGATGGGGATTAAGGAGTGCACGTGTCGCAGAGTCCATAGTCTCTCATGGTTCATCTCTCCTTCTGATTTCCCCCCCTTCATTTTTCCACATACTGCATGGAGCACTGGGTGTTATATGAAAACAATGAACCGTGGATCACTACATCAAAAACTAATGATGTATTGTATGGGACTAACATAACATAATAAAATTAAATTTTAAAAAAAAAGACAAATAGAGGGAAGAAGAACTAGGATGACCAGACTGTACTTTTTGTAAACTGATTAATAAACAAAATCTCCCTTGTTAAAAAAAAAGGGGGGGGGAGTGCACGTGTGATGAGCACTGGGTGACGTATGGAAGTGTTGAATCACTGTATTGTACACCTGAAACTAATATTACACTGTATGTTAACTAACTGGAATTTAAGTAAAAACTTTTTTAAAAAGACAACACTTCCACGTCTCAGGATTTTACCAAGACAGCTCCTCATACCCCTCCTGTTGGATATATTAATAGTATACACACATAATCCCAAATTTGGGGGAGGAGTAGCCAATCTCTATGTACAGAGCTTTTTAGTAAGTAGGCAGAAAAAGGAATATAATAGGAGGTATTTCACAGCATTAAGAATGAGTTTTAAAGCAAGGGCAGAGACATTTAAAAATATATACAATAAAGTAAGGACAAAAGCTTTAAAAAAATAGCAGTTGGAAGCCATTTAGTTTGCTAACAAACTGCCCCACATAACCAGAAACCCCAGAGAGCTGGTGGAGCTTCAAAATTGGTATAATGAACGACAAACTGCTACCTATATGTAGATGTCTCTCAAGAATGGATTTCTAACAGACCATTCTTCTGCACTCCAGACATACTTACCCGACTATGCACTGGATGTCTCCAGCTGGATAATCTATAGGCACTTCAACTTTCTCTTCCTCATTCTCTTAAGGAAGCTACAACTCCTCCTGATTTCCTATCTCAGTGGCATGACTCCTGAGCACTAATCTACATTGTTCATATCTGCATGATTTATACACAGTTTCTTCTACTTGCATTGCCTTCCTTTTGCACAGATCCCAAGCTTTGGGAAATGCCTGGCCAATACCTACTCAATCCAAGACCCAATAGAAGCATCAACATGCTGGATTAAGGTTTTCTATCCTTCTTGGGTCTCCAAAGGTGGCTCATTGCACTCTGTTTAGACAGACATTTCTTGCAGTGTTTGTAGCACTTTATCACTAAATCTCTGTACTAGATGGGAAGCTCCTTGAAGGTACAATTTATATCTTTTTTTCTTAAGATTAATTTATTTGAGAGAGAGAGAGCATGAATGGGGGAGGGGCAGAGAGAGAGGGAGAGAAAGAACCCTCAAGTAGAGTCCCCACTGAGCATGGAGCCTGATGTGGGGCTTGACATGGGGCTCGATCCCAGGATCCTGAGATCATGACGTGAGCCTAAACCAAGAGTCTGAGGCTTAACCAACTGAGCCACCCAGGTGCCCCCAATCTGTATCTTAATTGCCATTGGTGCTTAGTCCCAGACCCTCACTACAGCTCTATAAATGTTTACTGGGCAAATGAGTGAGTTATATAGAAATTATGAAGTTATTTTTATAAGAGCAAAGAATATTAATAGGCAATTCTCAAAGGAGAAAACACAAATGTCCAGTGAACATATAAAAGATGTTCAAATTTATAAGTTGTTAGGGAAATGCAAAAAACAAAACAAAAACCAATAATTTAGAATGCCAAAGATGGAAAAGATTGATAGTTTCTGGGCTGGCCAGGATACATGAAACCGTCATTCTCAAACACAATTGTTGGGACTATAAAATATTACAGTTATCATTGCAAGCAATTTCATAATATTTATGAAAAAGGAAAATATATATATTCTTTGACCCCAAAGTCTCACTTCTGGGAATATATCTAACAAAAGTAAGAGGGCCGCAACTTGTAAGAGAATTGTTTTAGTAGCAGTTTCTCCCCAAATAAACAACAAACAAACCAACAAATGAAAACATTCCTGGAAATCTAACTAATATGGTAATCAGTGGGTAAAATTATGATACATCCATGCTGTGGAAAAATACAAAGAATGAAGTAAATCCATGTGCATTGGCTGGAAAAAATTATCTAAGGGTGTCTGGGTGGCTTAGTCAGTTAAGCATCTGCCTTTGGCTCAGGTCACGATCCCAGAGTCCTGGGGTCAGCCCTGCTGGGACACTCCCTGCTCAGTGGGGAGTCTGCTTCTCTCTCTCCCTCTGCCCCCATCGTGCCCCGCTCATGCTCTCTCTCTCCCTCTAAAATAAATAAAATGTTTTAAAAAAGAAATTCTCTATAATATACTGAGTCAAAAGAAGTTCCAGAATAATACGTATTCTTGCACAAGCAAAAGGAAATATGGAAAGATAATATTTGCCAGAAGAGAGGGACAGAAGATTGATTTGTATGCTTATAAATTATTTGAATTGTTTTTTAATATTTTAAAATTAATAACTTTAACATATGGAAAAGTACAGAAAATATAACTGATACCTGTCTTTCCATCACTTAGATATATCAAATGTCAATATTTTGTCATATTTCCTGCAGCTCTCTTTTTACAAAAGGATTTAAGTGTCATAGATAGACCTAAAGCCATTTACCCACCTCCCTGTTCCCACTCCTCCTCCCACTCTCCCCAGAGATAACCATCATCTTAAAATGGGGATAAATCCTTCCTGTGCATGATTTTATAGTTCACCTGTGCTTTCAGGTGAAAGCTGTGCTTTCATAAACATCCCAGATCTCTTTTGGTGTATTTAAGTTTACATAAATGGCATCATTTTTACCATTCTACTTTTTTATACTCAACATTCCTTTTCAGCTTGAGCCATGTTGCTGAAGTTAATTCATTTTAATTGCCTATAATATTCTATTGTATAAGCTTACCACAATTTACTTATTCTGCTCTTGATGGAGATGAATGATGCAATGAATACATTGTCTACATCTTATCTTGCGCATGTGCCAGAGTCTCTCTGGGTTATGTAGCAAGAAGCAGAATTGTAGGATCACAGAGCATTTCTATTGGATTGATCAAGTTTTCTTTATTCCTCACCATTTTACCTATCAACTGGTTGAGAGTTATAGATTCTTTTCTTATTTATTTAATAATTATTCTTAAATTTTTGACATGCATTCTTGAATCTAAAGAGCTAATAATAATCAAAAGGTGTGGCTTCAGCTTGAACTATAGAAGCATTTTACAACACTTGTAATCAAATTACAGCTCTTCCTGTGGTCCATATCATGACTGGGAAATATTTTAGTTCCACCTTCTTTTTAAATCCTCTCACTCCAAATTAGTCTTTGCTCTTATTTTTACAGCATGTTTATTTGGATTTACCAGATGTTTTCTGATGCCTTTGTTCATCCCTTCTCCATACATCCTATCCTACTCCTTCCCAGTCATTTTACTTATTCCTGAAGTCCATCTGTTAGTATTTTTAAAAATATTTGCCTAAAAATGTATTTTTTAATCTAATTCTTAAATGGTAGTTTAGATACTTTTAAAATTGGAGGATCACAGCTATTTTCTCTCAGTAGTAGACTTTACCCTTGGTTTTTAGCCTCTATTATTGTGTTTGAGAAAATAGCCATCAGCACAAATATTCCTTTGCTGATAATCTAGCTTTTATCTCTGGGTGATTTTTAACAATCTTCTCATTGTTTTTGATGTTTCGTACTTTTACTAAGATTTTTTCCAGGTGCAAATTTATTTTTATTCATTCTAACTAGACTAGGGGTTTTTGTTTAATCTAAGGATTTCTGTCTTACTTAATGAATATTTATCAGTTATCATCTCTCTTAATATTCTTGTTCATTATACATACAGTCTCCTTCTTGATTCTTTACTCGTCTTTTAACAACTGTCATATTTTTATCTGTTTTTCTCACTGTGCTGCATTACAATGAATTTCCTTAGATACATATTCTCTCTGTTTTTCTCACTGTGCTGCATTACAATGAATTTCCTTAGATACATATTCTCTCTTACCTACAATCTGATTTATTCACAGTTTTTAATATCAAATAGTTGAAATTTTTATTTCTAGATATTCTTTTTTATTTAAGAAAATATGTTTTACCATTCCGTCCCTCCCCTTCTGGAACTCGGAGCTGCTGAGCGGGCTGTCAGCCATTTTGTGAAGCGGCAAAAGAGATGACCCACTGCGTGACCTTGGTTCAACTATCCATTTCCTGTGACCACCTCATTGACAAGGACATCGGCTCCAAGTCTGACCCACTCTGTGTCCTTTTACAGGATGTGGGAGGGAGCAGCTGGGCTGAGCTTGACCGAACTGAGCGAGTGCGGAACTGCTCGAGCCCCGAGTTCTCCAAGACTCTGCAGCTTGAGTACCACTTTGAAACAGTCCAGAAGCTCCGATTTGGCATTTATGACATAGACAACAAGACACCTGAGCTGGGGATGATGACTTCCTAGGAGGGGCTGAGTGTTCCCTAGGACAGATTGTGTCCAGCCAGATAATAACTCTACCCTTGATGCTGAAGCCTGGAAAACCTGCTGGGTGGGGGACCATCACAGTATCTGCTCAAGAGATGAAGGATAATTGTATAGTGACCATGGAGGTGGAGGCCAGAAAACTAGATAAGAAGGACATCCTGGGGAAATCGGACCTGTTCTTGGAGATCTTTTGTCAGGGTGATGGGAAATGGCACCTGGCATACAGATCTGAGGTAATCAAGAACAACTTGAACCCTACATGGAAGTGCTTCTCTGTTCCCCTTCAGCATTTCTGTTGGGGAGACCCCAACACACCCATCCAGGTGCGATGCTCAGACTATGACAGTGATGGTTCACATGATCTCATTGGTACCTTCTACACCAGCTTGGCCCAGTTGCAAGTAGTCCCGGCTGTTTGAATGTATCCACCCTGAGAAACAGCAGAAAAAGAAAAGCTACAAGAACTTTTTTTGTGTCAAGATTTGCCAGGTAGAAACACAGTATTCATTCCTGGACTATGGGATGGGAGGCTGTCAAATCAACTTCACTGTAGGCATTGACTTTATGGGCTCCAATGGAGAGCCTTCCTCCCCGGACTCCCTGCACTACCTGAGCCCAACAGGGGTCAACGAGTACCTGACAGCACTGTGGAGTGTGGGCAGTGTGATTCAGGACTATGACTCAGACAAGCTATTCCCAGCATTTGGATTTGGGGCCCAGGTATGCCCCGATTGGCAGGTCTCCCGTGAATTTGCCTTGAACTTCAACCCCAGTAACTCCTACTGCCCAGGCATCCAGGGCATTGTGGATGCTCACCGCAAGCCCTGCCCCAAGTTCGCCTCTATGGGCCCACCAACTTTGCACCCATCATCAACCATGTGGCCAGGTTGGCAACCCGGCTGTACTCGGAGGACCGCCTCGCAATACTTGGTGCTGCTGCCGCTGACTGACGGCGCTGTGACAGATGTGGAGGCTACACGTGAGGCTGTGGTGCGTGCCTCCTACCTGCCCATGTCAGTGATTGTTGTGGGTGTGGGGGGCGCTGACTGCGAGGCCAGGGAGCAGCTGGATGCTGATGGTGGACCCCTGTGTGCATGCTCCGGGGAGGCAGCTGCCCATGACATAGTGCAGTTTGTTGCCCTACTGCCGCTTCCAGAATGCCCCTCGGGAGACACCAGCACAGACTGTGCTCGCAGAAGTACCCACACAACTGGTCTCCTATGTCAAGGCCCAAGGTTGGGCCCCATTCAAGCCACTTCCACCCCCAGCCAAGAGCCCTGCACAGGCTCCTTAGGCCTAGATTCCCTTAGAGGGTGGGCTATGGCTCGTCCTCAGCCTTGTGTCCCCAAGGTCCCTGTGGGCATGGTCCCTGCACACATTGCCCAGTGCTGCACTTTACATTTTATACTTTTGTATTTGCTCCTGCTGTTGCTCTTGATCCCTCCTGCTTGCCCCTGGTATCCTTCATTTAATAAAGATCAGTGAAAACCAAAAAAAATATATATATATATGTTTTATTTTCTCAGAACATCCTGTTTTTGCCTATAATGTTTCCATTTTTTTTTTAAAGATTTTTTATTTATTTGACAGAGAGAGAGACAGCAAGAGATGGAACACAAGCAGAGGGAGTGGGAGAGGGAGAAACAGGCTTCCCGCTGAGCAGGGAGCCCGATGAGGGACTCGATCCCAGGACTCTGGGATCATGACCTGAGCCGAAGGCAGATGCTTAACGACTGAACCACCCAGGTGCCCTATAATGTTTCCATTTTAAAAACATGTTTAACATTCTAGATACAACTACTTTTGTAAACGTTCTGAAAGTCCAATCTGGCTAATCTTTCTCCTGTCCATTGACTTTTGTATAAGGCGAATGATTTCCTTATACATCTTGTTATTTTGGAAGGTGAGTTTATCTTCAACGGGGATTTTTTTTTTTTTTAAGAACCACATGTCCTTTGGGCTGAAGCATGATGTAGAGAGGTTGTGCATTTGCTTCTGCCTGGTGTCCCAGGTGTTTGCCCACATCCAGACTAGTTTTTGACATTAACTTCTTATTGTGATGGTTCCCTTACTATGCATTTGGTAAGATTTCCTGGTACATGGCTCAGACTTTTATTTCCTTCACCCACAGCTTTTTATCACTTCCCTGGTAGAACAAGTTTTCCAAATTCTTTTTTGTTGTTGTTGTTGGGGGGGAGGCAGCCTTTCCAGAGCTCAGTTACATGCAGGTGTCTCAGTTGTAGGTAAACACCGTGAATGGATGGAGCCCCAAAGTAACACGTTCTATCCTGGCATGTCGATTAAAACCCCAGTTCCTAGACCCTCCCTCTATTTCTACATCCCTTGGGTTGCTGCAACTCTAGCTAACACCAGAAATTTTCCTTCTCTTTTTTTCTAGCTCAGTCGTGTATTTTTTCAAATTTGGTTATATTTCATCCTTTATTTCTATGAATTTATAATAATGAAATTTTCTTTGTTAGTCTGCAATAGGGCCAAAATGAATTTCCCCTTAGAGTTTGAAATATTACAGGGAACAGTTATTAGAGTTATAACTCAAAGGATAAATAAAAAAGTACTGTTGATAAAATAGGGGTATTTCATATATAATAATATTCCTTTGAAATTGATACAATTTTAGAAGTTTTGAATCTTGAAGTACTGCTCCCTAAGCTCTCTGGAAGATGCAGTTATTCACAATAATGTACTCCTTCAGGGTTGTGGATACTCTAGCATTTCTCATCCATCAACTTTAGAAATTCACATATAACACTATGATATAATATATGTATTGACTAGTTTGAAAACATGTAGGAACTTATTTTATGATAGAGATATCATCTTCACTCAGGAAGGATAGGATTTTATGACAAAGATTATTCATTTTCAATGCTGGGGTAAAGCCTAAAAGGTAGCCTCTATGCGGCCAAAGGTAGGTCCCACTGATGGTCTGATGGCAGGTCCCAAAATGCAGACATACACTCCAAGAGAGACCATGCCACCTCAGGACTATCCTGTATTATCATCAAAAACAGCACTAACATAAAAACAACTTGTCTTGAATGCTCATGTGCCCCACTCTACTCAAAGTGTTTGCTGTATATGATAGCTCATTGATTCTCTCACCAGGTGAGGTAGGCACTGTTATTATCCCATCTGACATATGAGAAATTGGAGCATAGAGAAGTTCTGTAGCTCACTCAGTCATAAACAGTAGAGCTGGGCTATAAACTCAGGTTGTCTTAAACCTGATCCTAAACACTCTTCACCTCCTAAGAGCAGGAAGCACCAAAAACAACCCTCACCAATTTTGCCATTTTGCCTCGATTTTTCCTTAGCAGGGTAATTCTATTCCTAGGCTTCTCCCCCCTGTCCTCATGTAGAAGCACAGAATGAATTGTTTTTCTAAGTGTCCCTTTTTTCTCAACCTTTAGTATGGTCGTTCTTCCTGATTGAACACCTCCTTATCCTTCAAGTCCAGCTGAACCAGACCTCTTTGTTTAAGTTTTCCTTGATTTCAGGTGCAATTTCTTACAGTGCCTTGACTTGCTCGTTCATCCATCTGTATCCCTCAGTACACATAGAATTAGCTGCCAGTGGTCAGGGATTGTGAAAAGTGGTGGGTCTAGCATCCCCATGAAAGATGCGAATGAATGTTTGGCCATTTGCCACTGGGATGTTAAGAGAAGCAATCAGCAGCTACACTTGGCAGTTGTTTTCTCAATAGAGTGGCTTGGTGTTTTCTCTACATCTTTATCTCTAAGCTTTACAGAAATGCAGAAGCCAACAGGCCAATATTGGGTCATCACTTTGGCTGCAGAAATTCTTATATTCTATTAAATGAGAGAGGGAGAATAAAAATAAAGGGCTCAGGATCTGAAAATAAGGTCAAACTAATATGCCGGAAATGTATACAATTGCTTATCTACTTTTACTTACTAGTATTTATTCTATATACAGACATTTATGGATATAAGTATATATGTTTGTATAATTATGGGCCTAATATGTGTTTGGACGAGGAGCATAAATGTAAGGGAGGGCCAATCATTCCCACACCCCTTTATCTAATACACATTAAATGTCCACTACATGCCAGTTCCTACCCTGCATTCTCGTACTTACAAGTTTACATTATGTACTTACAGGTTTTTTAAAAAATTAACTGAAGTCAAAAGTTCATTCAGATTCCCTTAGGTTTTACCTAATGTTCCTTTTCTGTTCCAGGATTCCATTCAGGATGCCAGATTCCTTTTAGCTGTCACATTCTCTTACATTCCTCTAGACTAGGACACTTTCTCAGACTTCCCTTATTTTTGATGATCTTGAAAGTTTGAGGCATCCTGGTCAGGTATTTTATAGAAGGTATCTGTTTGGGGGTTTTCTGGCATTTTTGTCATAATTAAATTGGGGTTATGGGTTTTGGGAAAGAAGATCCCAAAAAAGATCAAAGGAGACACACAAAGGTAAAGTGCCATTCTCATCACGACATAATACCCACCTGACTTAGCGCTGTTGATGTTACTCTTGACCACTTGCCTGAAGTACTGTTTGTCAGGTGTTTCCACTAGTTTCTCACCTTTCCATACCGTACTTTTGGGAAGGCAGTCACTGAACAGCTCACACTTAAAGATCAAGGAACGATGTTCCTCCCTCTTGAGAATGGAGTAACATAAATCACTGGAATTCTTCTACAGAGAAAGTTTGTCTTTTCTGCCTATGTATTTATCCATCATTTATTTATATTGGTATGGACTTAGAGATTTTATTTTATACTTTGGGTTATAATCCAATGCTAATTTATTCTATTGCTCAAATTATTGCCACTTTGACTATAGGGAGCTATTTTAATTGACTTCTGTGCCTCTTTGACATATTCCCATCGTTGTTGGTTTTTTGAGCACTTCTAACTTTCTGGCACCGTAAGATGCTCTGCGCTCATCTTATATTTTCTGCTCCAGTTCTATAATTAGCCATTTCTCCAAGGATGCCTGGTTGCTATTTTGGAGAAGGGTATTAGAAATCAAAATCTGGGCACTAGGTGTGCTTGTTGATACTGGGGTGTTTTACTTCTAGGACCTCTCAGTTGACAAAGCCAGGAAATACATATGTGCAAACAAACCCGTTTGTGTGTGTGTGTGTGTGTGTACCCATCTCTGTATTAAGCTACACATTAGTTCACACTGATGTCTCTAGGTCTAGTCTATTATCACATGGATCATTCTAGCCTTCTCCCCTTGCTTGTCTGTAATGTCCCACTCCAACAGTGAGAAACCTGGCTGCCACCTTCTACCATCCATTTACTTAATTGTCCAGTTCCAGTACACATGTATAGTGGTTTCAGTTTATAGGCTTTTACTGAAGAAAGTTGAAGCCAATTAATCATTCCTAAGTGCCATTATGGACTGCCTATGGCAGCAGAAATAAGCATCAACCTACTATTATTAGTGCCATTTGGAGAGTGTTAAGAAAATTAAAATAATCATCAAATATTTGTCTTACATGTAAATGGATTCTATTCGATTCTACAAACATTTGCAAAGAGGTATCCATATTGACAGGTACTGACAAAGGCATGGGTGGAGCAAAGTGACCCTTCAGGAAAATAACAACACCTATAGGCATTCATTGAATGGCTACTGTGTGCCACTCAGTATCAAGTATCGAAGAAGCACAGATGAGAAGGGTTCATTTTTAAGAGCTGGAAATGTAGTAGAGTAGACAGATGAGAAGCAGGCACAGAACTAGGGAGAGGCACATGGTCAGAGCCTGTTAAGTATTAAAATATTTGCATAAGCAAAGGGGAGGAAGAGAGTGCTTTTTACCTGGGAGTACATACAGAGAAGGCTTCAGAGAGCTGATATTTGATCTGGGCCTTGAATACAAGCAGAAATTCAATAGCAGAGAGAGAGAAAGAGGAACCTGGGCCAAGGGAATAGCACACACTAAGGCACAGAGGCATGAAAGTATACATTGTTCCTAAAAAAACCCTCAGTATCCTATTTACCTTATCCTGATAATATCCTATTACCACTTAGGACATTATTTCCTGATAAACCATAAATATAAGAGATTAATGGAGGTTTATACTTTGGAAACACAGTGACATTTATAACACCTGCACTATTTCCAGTGTGGGACAAATAGTGCAGAAGTGAGTTACTAATAGCATCCTCAGAGAATTAGCTTCTTACAAAAACAGACATGGAGATTATGCCTGAGGAAGCAATGGAAAATTAGGTTTTGTGATCTCTTGGGTCTAATAGAACAAATCACTTCATTTTTCACTTGAGATTAGCCCAATGACTAAACTATACTTTTAAAAGGTCATAATATTTATCATACCTTTTCTGAGTATATGACCCTAAACACTATATAATCTTCTTCGAGGTTATATGAAAATAGAGAATTCTTTCCTTGTAAAATAGCTATCACCAAGAGTGTATTCATTTTTATCTGTTTGGGTCTATCATACTTAACAAGTTGCTTTGTCCTATTTTTACAAAAGTAACCTTCATCCCTCTGTAATGACATTATGCTCACATGTTCCTTCTCTTTCAGGATTGTCATCATCACAAATAGTTTCCTAGTATATCACTGGAATACCCATCAGCATTCTAAAATCAGAGCCATATTGGGTAATCACTGAGAATTCCTTGCAACATCAACCATAATCAAAAGTTATTTTGGAAAAAATACCATCAGTAGGGCGCCTGGGTGGCTCAGATGGTTAAGCATCTGCCTTTGGCTCGGGTCATGATCCCCGGGCCCTGGGATCGAGTCCCGCATCAGGCTCCCTGCTCAGTGCAGAGCCTGCTTCTCCCTCTCCCTCTGCGATTCCCTCTACTTGTGCTCTTCTGTCTATCTCTCTGTCAAATAAATAAATAAAATCTTAAAAAAAAAAATACCATCAGTAATTTCAACTTCACTCCAAAATATTAGGTTTAATCCTAGGAAATGGAATACCACGAGGCCTAAAGATTTTCCAATAATAATAGTAGTACCAAATGTGATCTGTTAAATTAGAATAAAGAAAAGTAACTCCAAGGCATAAAGGGAACAAATTTAGAACATAGAAAATTCCTTTATGAACAAGTCAAAAGAGGAAAAGTATAAGAACTAGGGGATTGACAAATATTATATGGATCTATATACATCCTATACAAAAATATAGAACTTGCTAGATAGGATTTTGGGTTTAATACATATTTTTATTGGTATCAAGGATTGGTTTTGGTTGGAGGATTTGCTGTGGCATTTGACATTTACCAGACCTTTGGGTCCCATCTATCATGCCTTTGGTAATTCTATGGATGGGCCTGCTATAATGGACGATGCTGGTACTCTGCTCAGACCCCCACCCCCACCCCACCCAGAGCCTCTTTATGTTCCCTTTACTTCAGTGTGCTCACTCCTATTAGATTGTTCCTGCACCTTTCTTCAAGAACCACTGTTAGGCTACTCCAGTTGCTTCACATAGACAACTGAGAGGTGGAGGTGCTCAAGAATTTTCCTATTCTTCCCCTAACTTGGAGCAACCCAATGACTGATATAGAAATATGAAAGACCAGCTTACTTCCTGAAAACACAATAGACTCTATGTTGTTATTTACACTCCAGACTTCTCTATATGTTCAGGTTGAGCCTTGGGATTCACCTGAAATCACACCTGTACTCGACAATCAGGCCTATAGATATGGCAGATCCTATCATGCTAGAAGAATCTGTTGGAAGATAAAAATGCCACATGGAGTTTCTGGCAAATCACAATAGGAATGTCACAGCACAGATTCTTGGGTTCTAGAGCAAAGTCATGTCATCTGCAGCAGAGAACTGTATACCATTTGAAAACTTGGCTCTCAATATTATTATGGACCCTGGTAGAGATTGAGTGTCTGTACCATGGGACATTCTTTAACTATGCAGACCAGGCTGGCCATCATGAGGTGAGTGCTGCAGACCTATCAAGACTTAAGGCTCAGTTTTAATCACTGTGCAGTAAAGGTGATATATCTGAGTTCAGGCCCAAGGAGTTCTCAGATTCATCATTTTTGCACCAGGGCCTCTCCCTTAGCTCATGTCTATGGCCTCATGGGGGATTGCCTATGACTGACTGAGGGAAGAGAAAATAATGAGCTTGATTCATGGCTTAGTATGTTGGTGAACTGGAAATGGATTACCATTGCCATAGAGTCTCATTTAAGGGTACTTCTAAAGATAATGGTGAGTAGACATCCTCCTAATGACCATTTGGTCATCCACTTTGTGTTGAAATAAAAGTGCCTGAGGTAAGGATTTACTTGAATTTATGGGTGGGGGTGAATGCCTTTGATGGTTGGTTAGGGCCCAGAGGAGTAAGATTGGAAGACTGGGCATAAGGAGGTCATGGAGGGTGCATGTTGACAGACCAATGGAAGTTGGCACAAAGTGTAAGAGTCTTAGTATCACATGTTAGCATCCACTGGGGAGCATCCACTACAGAAGAGACTAGCATACAGGTGAATTGAACAATTAGTCCGGTAAATGATGGTCTGTCTCTGTCCTTGGCTACCTCAGTGCTACGCAGTGGGTTCATGTGTAGAGTAGCTATGGCAGAGTGCACGAGATACATGAGCCCACCACCACAGCTCTCTCACCAGGGCTGATATATCTATTACTGCTGCTGAATGTTCAACTCATGATCCATAAAGACTGACTTTAAGCCTCCAGTACGTTACTATCTTGGAGGAAACTAATTGGCTACTTGGTGACAAGTTGATTACCCTAAAAATATCCCTTCTATCCTGAAAAGGTCAGCAATCTTTCCCTATTGGAATTGAATCATATTCCAAGTATACATTTTCCTTTCTCTATGCAGATCTCAGCCTCCACCATATAAGACTTATGGAGTATCTGAATACTGGCATACAATTCCATATATCATTGCCTCTAACTCTGATAGCAAAAGAGGTACAGCAGTGGGCATATAATTATGGGATTCATTGGTCACACCACACACTAAATCCAGAAGCTTCTAGCCTGACAGATTTTTTAAAACAATTTATTTCAAAAGTGTAAAAATATCTGGTCTTCAATACCCTTAGTAACTTGTGCTCTACCCATGTTGACTCAGTAATTCTACTTGAGAGCTCTATCTTAACGTAATAATATAAAATACAAATAAAAATTTATATAAAATATCTGTCATAACATTACTGACAATAGTAATGGAATAGGTACCACATCAGTAAAATAGGTAAATTAAGGTACGTATGTAAGATGGAATAATATTCAACCATTAAAAATTATTCTTACTAACAATTTTTAATAATTTTTATAACTTTAAGGGGAAAATGCTTAAAATATTTAAGAAAATTTTAATTTAAAAGAAAACAGGAAAAAAGATTTGGGTTAGCAGAAACCAACATTAATTATAAAGCTGGAGTCTTTAAAATAATGCAGGATTCATGCAAACACCTATGAATATTAATGACAACACTAATAGCTGAATTTTTTAGCTTTTACTCTGTGCCTCTACTGATCAAAGTAATAGATAAGTATGAACTCACTTACTCCTCGCAACAACAACAATATGAAGTACATACTAGTACTATCTGCATGGAGAGGTTAAGGGCCTTGCCTCTCTGGAACTGAATAAATTACCTAAAAACAGACCAAGCGTATGTGCTACCTTGGTGCATGATAGAGAAGGCACGGCAAGTCAGTGGCAAAGACTGGAACTGTTCAATAAATGATGTTGGACACATAGCTTTCCATATATATGGGGAAAAATGAAATTAGTTCCTGACCTCATACCATATGCTGTACATAAACAAATAGAAGAATGCAATATTGCCAAACGTTCATATGTCAAGGAAAAAATCAGGAATACAAATACCTCAGTTTTTCTCACTTCCTGCCTCTCGATCTGCAGATGTTTCCCACTGGCGAAACTCAGCTGGAAGCTAGAGGTCAAGTGAGTCCAGCTGACAGAGAGCACAAAGAAGAGAAGGGTGAAGGGTGAATCTGGAAGGGCAAACAGTGATTATCCAACAACACAATGACAGAGAGTCAAGAAAGGGACTTTTTCTATAAGACATAAAAGAGCACAAGTCTTAGGGCAGAAGACTGATAAATTGGACTATAATCAAATTTAAAACTTGTCAGATTTAAATGGCAAGGGTCAGATTGAAATAAAACAGCTGAAACATTATAACATAAAATTCACATCCATAATATTCATGTATGTATAGATATATAATATATGTGTATGTATATATGTGTGTGTGTGTTTATACGTGTGTGTGTGTACCAAATATTGGTAGGCATGTGAAAAAAAGACCTCTCATGCATGCAGGTGAATTGGTACACCCATTACAGGGAGAGTAATTTGGCAATATCAAGTGAAACTAAAATTGTGCATACCTTATGATCCAGCAATTTCTCCTCTAAAAATATTGTCCAGAGAAATTCTTGCAAATGTGCTCCAGGAAGTCATATTTTAAGAATATCCACTGTAGTGTTCTTTATATATAAGAGAAGAAATTGAGAAGAACTAGATGTTATTCAGAAGGAATAAATAAATTGTGGTCTAGTCATATAATGAAATATTATCTAGCAGTTGAAATTCATAAGCAATATATTTACCTTTGACAATAAAGATAGATTTAAAAAATAGATTGAATGAAAAAAATGAAAAACAACTGAGTTGAAGAAAGCTTTAGAACAGTATGCTAGCAGTTATGCAAACATTTAAAAACAAAAATAATATAATGCAAATGTGTATGTAATAAAAATATAAAATATTGACTTGAAGGATGTATGTCACATTTTTTAAAGTGATTGCCTCTAGGGGGACAGGAGGTTAGATCTGGGGAAGGAGAATATAAAGTACTTCAATTTTATTTATAACCTTTTATTTATAATGTGCAAAAATTCACAAAATAAATTGGACAGAGGTATAATAAAATGTTAATAGGCGGAGACTCTGGAGGGTGGCACTTTGGGCAATATTTTTCCTACCCTTTATATTTTTCTCTATTTTTCAAATTTTCTAAAAGAACCAATTATTAATTTTATAATTGTCCCTCCCCCATGTTTTTTTTAACCATCCATGTTATAGGAAAAATCATGGAAGCCTCCATTTTATTTTATTTTTTTTAAAGATTTCTGTATTTATTTTGAGAGAGAGAGAGCACAAGAGGGGCAGAGGGAGAAAGTAGAGAGAATCTCAGGCAGGCTCTCGAGCAGACATGGGGCTCGATCTCACGACACTGCGATCAGGACCCTGAGATTATGACCTGAGCCAAAACCAAGAGTTCGATGCATAACCTACTGCGCCATCCAGGCTCCCCCAGCAGCCTCCATTTTACAAGAAAAACTGAGTTGCGGTCAGCATGGGATACGAGGAAACCCTGGTGATTTGTACCTAATGCTCTCCTCTAGTCAGGTATAAGCCACAGTGACCTTGAGGTGAGATGAGAACTTAAGATGTTCTGACTTCAGCAATGCTTTTGATTCTCTCCTCATCTTGTACTCAGTGCATTGAGAAAAGAACATGTGGAGTCATGGTTTTCATTAGGATTTTCCCAGGGTCACGTCCAGGTTAATGAAATATATGGTGAGTCCCCAGTGACTGTGTACATATTTAATGCATGTCGTCTGTTTTTAGGCATGTTCAAAAATAAAGCTTTTTGGTACTCTTCCTAAATTTATTATGCCCTAATTTTTTTCCCTCTTCTCAAAATCTTACTCTACTACAATTAGCTCTCTTAAACTGATTTCTCTGTTCCCACATGTCTTCTTTCTCATTCGTCATTTTAAACCAATCAAGCTAAAAGGCAGCATGTCCCAATGTGAACAACACAGAATTTGAAGTTGGAAATTATGGGTTTGAGTGCAGGCTCTGCTTCTAATTATTTGCATAACACTGAGCAAAAGACTGTCTTTCTGAGCTTCAGTTTATCTCTAAATTGGAGATTGTATCACTTGAACCTGAGGTGAATGACCTCATCAAAATAAACAGATCACAGGTGTCAATGTGATTTGCAAACGATAAAATGCCAAAGTCAGGGTTTACCAGCTTTCTTGGACTGAGTGGGTAGCTCCAGGATACCCAAGGAGGGAGGAGAGGGGAAGGGGCTAACCATCTCCTTGCCAATCAACGAGCCAAAAGATTTGTAGGCGGTGTCCCTCACAGCAAATTACTAGTCAATCTATGAGCATGAACATAGGACATGCTATCACTCAGATAATCAGTAACCACCTATATCCTAGGGAGAAAGACAGCAGATCAATGGCACTGATACTCAATTTTTATAGCTTTACATCTTCTTTTCTTTTTTTTTAGGGGGAGGGGCAAAGAGGGAGAGAGAGAGAATGTCAAGAATCCACACCCATTGTAGAGCCCAACTCGGGGCTCGATCTCACAACCCTGAGATTAGGGCATAAGCTGAAATCAAGAGTTGGATGCTTAACTGACTGAGCTACCCAGGCGCCCCCAGCCTTATATCTTTCTGTACTTGGACTTCTTGACCCACGTCCCATGCATTCAATTGCATGCTGCCATGATCCAAACCAAATGCAAATACAGGAGTATTAATAGTCACTCATTCCCTCAGTTTTAAAGAGCATTTTATTATGTTCCAGGCACTGTCAGAGGCCCACCAGTGAGCACACGGATGAAGATTTTTGTCCTTCTGGAAGGAAACAGCAATAAGCCAAACCAATCAGGAAATGATAAGGAGTATGAGAAAGTGATATATGCATGCCATAGAGTAAGGCAGGGGAGGACTAGGGAGTAAAGGGTTGGGCCGTGCCTCTAAATAGGGTGGAATGGAGAGTGTGCCTCACAGACCTCCACCTGCAGGGAGTATTTGTTTTCTATTTCTACCCTAGCAAGTTACCCTAAGCCTTGTGGCTCAAAACAATACAAACTTACTATCTCATAACTTCTGTAAGTCGGAAGCCTGGATGGGCTTAGCTGGTTCCTCTGCTCCAGGTCTCACAGGGCTGAAATCGAGGTGTAGGCGGGTCTGGACTTCTATCTATAGGTTCTGGAGGAGAATTTGCTTCCCAGCTCACTGAGGTCTTCGGCAGAATTAGTTCCTTGCAGCTGTAGGACCCAAGTCCTCATGTCCTTGCTGGCTATCCGCTGGAGCTTCTCTCAGCTCCCAAAGAACACCTGCATTCCCACGACAGTACAGTGGGTCTTTCTCACGCTTTGAATTTCTCTGACTTATCCTCCGTCACAGTTCTTCTGCTCTTAGCCAGAGAAAGTTCTTTGCTTTTAAGGTTTATGTGGTTAGATTTGTCCCCAAGTCAGGAGAGTCTCCCTACTTCAAGGTCTCTAACCTTCGTTACATTGGCAAAACCTCTTTTTTTCTATGTAATGTAATACTTGCAGGTTCCAGGGATGAGGATGTGAACATCTTTAGCGGGGGCGGGGGGGGGGGGTGGAATTCTGACTTCCACAAGGTTCAAGAGTGCCAGCATCAAGGCAGGCCCATTCCTGGGACACCTGGGACTCTCCAGACAGCTGACTTTGACTTGGGAACTCCCTGAGGGGCTTTATGGAAACTTCCATAGTGTATGTGGCATTCTAGGATGCCACCACCCATCCTTCCTTCCCTCTCCCCCTCACCAGGGTCAGACTTGAATCATAGGAATTCCTCTAATAAAATCCAGGCACACTTAATCCCATCTTGGTGTCTGCCTCTTAGAAGACTTGGACTTACAGAAGAACATTCCAGGTGAGGGAACAGCAGTAGCAAGAGCCTTGAGAGGAGCCTTTCCAGCTGTACTCAAGGAGAGGAAGAAGGCTGGTGTAGCAAGGGAGGATGGACAGGGATCTAGTAGTTGTAGGCAAGTTCAGGGAAGTAGGTAAGGGGAGCCTTTTACCCTGAGTGAGAAGGAAAGAAACTGCAGGATTTTGAGCAAAAGAATGGCATGATCTCACTTATGTTTAAAAAGGATCTTCCCTGCGGCTAATTTGAGAATTAGATTGTAGAAGGGTGGGAGCAGAGATATCAGTTGGAAGACTATTGCGAGATTCAGGTCAGGATGATGGAAGTGGCTTAGAGTGGCAATGGTTGAAGTGATCAGAATTTGGATGTATCCTGACGGGAGAAGTGACTGAATTTCATGAAGGACTGAGTGCGGGATGCCAGAGGAAAATGGTGATAAGAATGGAGATGCCACTAATGAATGCAAAGAAGTGAGCCGTTGCAGCAGGCTTGCGGGGGACATCAGGGGTTCACTCAATAAGTGTGTGGAGATGTCCAGAGGCAGTTGGATGTGTGAGTCTGGTGTTCAGGGAAGAAGTCTGAGCTGGAGATATAAATTTGGGAGTTGTCAGCAGTAAAATGGTATTTTAAAGCCATGAAACTTAGAGAGCTCATCAGGGAGTGATTGTGGATAGCAAAAATGTGTAGTTAATAAAATCACATTTAAGCGAGTGAATCTGTATTACTTACACCTGAATATCGACATTCAAAAAGTACCAGAACATCTTTATGTTTGTCTCTATATTTGAATTTCTGAGATGCACTCTCCAAACACTGTACATCTCTGCCTAAGAACCAGTAGAATAAATTTTTACCTCCAACTTTCCTGCTTAATTAACAAAGTTGAGAACCAAAAATGTTAGATTTTTTTTTTTTACAAAATTATTCTACCTGCAGAACTGAAACCTAATATTAGGGCCGGAGGCCAATTTGCTTATTAACCTCACTTTTCTGTATACTTTAGACCTGAATTACGTTCATCAGTATTTTCCATTTCTTCGATCTCTGCTGCACTAGGACTAAAATAAAATCTATTTTCTTTCTTCTATACATATAAAAATTGTGTTAACTACTTTGAATCAAATAGTCTTCACTGCATTCTTGCAGGGCAATTTCCCACATATACTTCTTCCACAAAACAATGCAATATTTCCATTACTGGAGAAAAGATTTACCCAGTCAGTGTACACACCTGTACTGCAGGGGAACCTCAAGGTAGCACCAGAATTCCATCTCCCTGATCTTTCCTTAGTTCCTTCAAAATATAGTAGATATTTAGTGCAAGACCTTGATTAGACTCATGAATGTTTAGGGCTAGAAGGAATCATTGCAATCACTTACTATCTCTCAATTTATAAATTAGATACTTGATATCTAATTTCATCAAAGATGAAGCTCTTATCAAGTATTTGCAATTCTTGCTTATTTGTCTTCTTTTCCCCCCTATATCTGGTTCCTAGGGCTGCTGCGACAAATTAGCACAAACTTGGTGATTTAAAACAGCAAGAATTTATTTTCTCATAGTTCTGGAAGTCAGAAGTCTGAAATAAAGGTGTCTGTGGGGCCATGCTCCTTCCAAAGTCTCTAGAGAAGGATCCTTCCTTGCCTTCCACCTTCTGGTGGCTCCAAGTATTCCTTTGTTAGTGACAGCATAACTCTAATCTCTTCTGTCTTCCCATTGTCTCTTCCCTCAACATCTCTGTGTCTCAAATCTCCCTCTCCTTTGTCTTATAAGGTCCACCCCAAATCTAGAATGTTCTCATCCTGAGATCCTTAACTTAATTACTTAATTACATCTGCAATGAACCTATTCTCAAATTAGGTCATAATCATAGGTACTAAAGGTACGAACCTTGGACCTAGGACTTAGACATATCTTTTTGGGAGATACTATTCAATCCATTAGACTTTCCTCCCTCCCTTTTCATCCCTCCCTCCCTCCCTTCCTTCCATCATTCCTTCCTTCTTGAGATGTTTTTTCAGTATGTATGTGGAAATGTCAAGAGGAAGTTGGCTGTATAAGTCAGGTGTTCAGTCTTCCCTAAGATTTGGTCCCTGCTACTGATAGGTCAGTCTTCAGCAGTAGCATTGGTGAGAGGTTGCTCATGTTTTAGGTCCATGAATAGCTTTCATCTCTACCACTAGGGGTAGGGGTACTCTCTTCATAGTCCTCTTATATACCACCTTTGGGGTGACCAAAGATGGAGCCTGACTGACATCCAGCCCATTGGATTCATGAGTATATCCTTTATGAAGTTTAATCTCTGGGGAGAAATGCCATGAGCACAGATATCTTCCCAGTTCGTGCCACTTCACAAGTCCATCCACATGTTTCACCCCTCAAACTCCTTGCCTCCATTCTCCTAATATTCCAGGCTCTTGATCAACCATCCAAGTCACTGGAGTCTGTTTATATTATTTCCCAGGCCATTTCTTCCTTCATATAAATTTGATGACCTGAAATGCTTGCAGCTCTACCCACTGAGAGGATTTCCCTGCACCATTATCCTTTAGGGCCTACTCTGAGTGGGATTGTAATTTAGCAGCTGTCCATTTTTGGCTTGCCCCAATGTACTGAGCCAATCCATCCATTAAGTGAGGCCTGAGAATTTTCCTCCCTCATCAGCTGGTCATGGGAAAATCCCTGAGTTCTTAGGTAGAAAGTGAGAGAGCAATATCAGTTCAATAGGTGAGATGAGAGTCTGAGCCACATTTTCGTGTATTTTACTAAAGCTCTCTGGACCAGCCTGAGCTTGATCCCCAGTGGATCATTTCCACTATACAAGGAATTGCTCTTGCACCCACTCAACATTATGACTTTGAAGATCTGATGGTCACTGATATTATATAGTCACTGATACTCCACGATCAAGCTTTTAGTTCCTACTAGGGCTCAGGAGCATGCCAAGACCTAGTTTTCAAGTGATGAGCAGTCCTTTGCTGAGGAACATGAGACCTTGCTCTAGAATCCTAGGACCCTTCTGCTAGGATTTGCCAAAGACTCACACAGTGTTCTCTCTACCACCATTGGATCTGCAAAATCCTATGACTTAAGTCAGGGAATGTTGAACTAAAGTCTGGACCTGCTGCAGAACCGTTTACTGATTTGGGTCCCCCTTAAAACTGATAGCCTTCTAAGTCACCTGATGGAGAATGGGTTGGGGGAATATTCTCAAGTATGGCTTATATTGCCTCAAAATCTAAATAGTTCCAATAAGCACTATGTCTCTTAATGTCAGGGGGTACATGGAGCAATAATTTATCCTTTACTTTAGAGAGGTTGTCTTGGCATGTCTCAGATCAATGGACTTATACAAAACTTACCAATTTGATGGACCTATAAATTTATTTCCTATTTCTGACATGCAAATATGTTGGCAGAGCATCCAGTGTACTTGCTACTTTCTGCTTAACATGAAGTTATCAGAACATTGGACCAATGTATCATTCTGCAGAATTTTAAGACCGTCAGTGTCCTGCAGAATTTTAAGACAGTCAGACACTATGTTGTGACAGAGAGCATGAGAGTTAACATAGACCCTGAGAAAGACATCGAATGTGAACTGCTGTTTTCTCCATATGAAAGCAAACTACTTCTACTTCTCTTTACTGATGGGGATTAAAAAGAATTATTATTAGAGCAATAGCAATAGTAAGGGACCAGAGGTTTTGTTGATTTCTTCCAAAAAATATTGGTTTGGTTCACAGAATCATTGCAGTGACTCTAAGATGCGTTGGTTTAGGACTCCATTTATCACCTGGCCTCAGTAAACATCCATGACAACCCTTATGATGGAATTTGGGACCCCCAGGTATTATTGCTACCTCAAGCCTTGTATATAACAGCTTTCAAAGAGTTTGAATTTTCCCCTTTATTCAGTGTGAAGTTACTCTGATAAACAGCATCCCATCTTTTTGGGGAAGTATTGGGGGAATATTTACTGAGTATACTTGCAGTGATGATCAGGGTACTTCCTCAAGAAGAAAAAGTGTCTGCTTCAATCAATGGCTCTTGCATCTGAGATTTGACTCTGATATGGGAACTGAGCAAGGAATTGCAATGCCCTATTGAAGTAGTAGATGTTAACCTTCTTCTTGCCAGCTCTGAATTTTTTTCTTGTTTTACAAATCAAGCAATTCCCTAGTCAGCTGCCCATCTATCTCATCCCTAAAATAATGATCTATTAGTTGTCATGACAGATCAAGATAGGCCAAGGTGCATTGTTGACCACTCTGGCTTAGCTGCCCATTATGGTACTTTTGTCTACCTTTGCGATGTCTTCTGGCTTCTGCTACTCTGGAAGCTTATCACCTCTGCTGAAACTACAGATTCTGTTCCATGACAGCATCTCCTACTCTCTGCCTTAGTCCTCAGAGGATAGTCATCATTATCTAAATATGGCAGCATCCCCAACAACTGGCATTTCTTATTGCCTCAATAAAGGGCATGTCCTTTATTAAGCTACTTGAACCCTGAGACAAGGACTTGGCTGCAGGTAGTTTATTTCAGAGATTATTCTAGGAAACAGAAGTGAAGAAATAGAAAGGTGAGACAGGCATATTTATTTCCTATTGCTTCTGTAACCAGTCACCACAAACTTAAGAGCTTAATGCAATATAATTTTATTATTTTAGAGTTATGTAGATTAGTAGTCCAACAGAGGTCTCATGGGCTAAAAGCATGGTGTCAGCAGCCTGCATTCATTTCTGGAGGCTCTAGGGGAGGATGTGTTTTCTTGCCTTTTCCAGCTTCTAGAGGCCTGCCTACATTCCTTGGCTCATGAATCCTTCCGCCATATTCAAAGCCAAAAACTTTGCCTCTCTAGGACCATTCTTCCATAGTCACATCTCTCTCTGACCACAGCCAGGAAAGTTTCTCTGCATTTGAAGACTCCTGTGATCAGCTTGGGCCCCCCTGGAATATCCAGGATAATCTCCCCATCTCAAGGTCCTTAAACTCAATCATACTGGCAAGGTCTCTTTTGCCATATAAGTTAATATATTAATGCATTCTGGGGGTTATGATGTGAACATCTTTGGGGGGCCATTCTGTCTGCCACAGAGTGAATGGTAGGAAGACCAATCAATGGTGCTTTGATGAGTGTATTAACCTGTGGGATGCAATTTTGCTGGTCCTCTGAGGAACTGTGCAGAATGCATATCAGAATTGTCCTACTTCAAGACAGGGAGACTGAAGCATTCTACCACCTCCTGTTCCCCATGGGTTGAAGGCTGAGCTTGGAAACATTAATACCTCCCCATTTGGGGGTGGTCCCTGTGCATAGGTGAGTGGTCTCTACAGCTTAAGGAGTAGCCAAGCAGAGAGATGTGGCAGAGTGCACATTACTGTTCCTTGGTTAAAATCAGGTGGGCCATGGGCGCCTGGGTGGCTCAGTTGGTTAAGCGACTGCCTTCGGCTCAGGTCATGATCCTGGAGTCCCGGGATCGAGTCCCACATCGGGCTCCCTGCTCAGCAGGGAGTCTGCTTCTCCCCCTGACCCTCCCCACTCTCATGCTCTCTCTATCTCATTCTCTCTCTCAAATAAATAAATAAAATCTTTAAAAAAATAAATAAATAAAAATAAATAAAATAAAATCAGGTGGGCCAAGAGGATGTGATATTATATCTAACAAGCGTGCCTCAATCTGTTAAACACACTTTACTAGTCCTTTATTAGAAAACAGGTTGATTAAGAAATTTAGGGCTATGCATTAAGGGACTAATGGTATATAAACAAAGTAAATATCCAAAGGGAAGCTTTAGGAATAAGGTCAAAAGATAGGAAGACAGCCTTTATCTCTACTTGGAAGAGGCAATGATTAAATTTCACAAGTTTGGGGGCCTATTGGGCCATACTATTTTTAGATAATACCACAGAAAAGAAGGAATACTTGGCTTAGACTCATTTCCCTCATTTGTCTGTCTGGGTCCTCCAAGACTCAACTAAGACACTCCTTCTCCTGGGCTGCCTTTGTGGGCATGGTCCAGAGAGAGAGAACTTCTCCTCTGTGCTCTGGGAGGACACTTGGAGCTTTCGATCTTAGCATTACCACAGTGTTTTATAATTATTTGTCTATGTGTCTGTTTTACCTTAAATCTATTAGTCATTTTTCTTTCTTTTCTTCCTTTCCCTTAAATCTATCAGTCATTTTTCTGTATTCCCTTAAATCCAGTTATTTTTTGTTTCCAGTGCCCAGCATGGTGCTTGGTGTATGTGTGTGTATGTCATATATCATATCATATCATATCATATCATATCATACTCTATTATACTATACTATGCTATATTTCATTTCATTTCATTTTAAGGTTTATTTTATTTTTGTTGATTTTTAGTTCATGTGTCCTTTCTCTACTTATTCTCCTTAATGAGGTATTTGTATTTTTCTTGTTTTCTGTGAGCTCTCTTCATGTAGGAGAATATCCCTTGCAACAACTCCTCCCTTTAGAGATCACTAAAATGAGTAGTAGTGGTTAAGTGTCTCTCCTAGGAGAGCAGTGGGAATGAGCAGAAGGGTTTTCTTTGCTGGCATAAACAACCCACTGTCACCAAAGAGGCTTGACTGACCCTCACTCTACACATACCTAGTTTCACCTATCTTTGAAAATGGGTGTGAGGCGGGGATATGAATAAAATTAAGAAATGATTTGGATTTGAATAACTCTGGTATCATATTCTCCCTTACTAGAAATTTACTAGACCTTTGTGGGAAGAGAATATATCTTTCTTCTCAGTATGACCAGTGTTCCAGTGCTGCTACATTGTCTGGTACACAGCAAAAACTAATTCAGTGTTATTTAAACATCAACTAATCAGTAGTCAGCATTATGGAAGAGAAAGGGACTTCAGAAACTATCCCATGCAGAATTTCCTAAGTTGTCTTGTTTTCTTAGTAGTAATATCATGAAATAGTACTTACTGATTAAAAATTTGGGAAATCCAGCATATATATTTTTCTAAAGATTCATCATATTCGTTAGCATACTAAAGGCCCTGAGAAGTTCTGCTGTTGAGAAACATTTAATTCTCTTTAATCTGGTATGAAACACTCTTCCTTTTTTTTTTCTTAATTAACAGAATGTTAAGGTTGTGCTCAAGACTATTGGGAAGAGCAATTCTGTTCTAATCACTTAATGTAACAGAATATTTAGTGAGCTAGTTCAGCTTCTCCCAGCTGGTTGATAGCAGAGCTGGGGCTAAAGCCCAGTCTCTTGGCTTCCATTTCAGTGCTTTTTTCCCCACTGTAAGATGCAGCAATTGTCACTCAATGGTAATGATTGGTGACACAGGTAGGAATGCCCCTGCTGCTAAGGAAAGGAGACTAAAGAGAAAGAAACCATCAGCAGCATTTTTCAGAAAACTTTTCAAAGAGACACACATCATCCATATTGTACTTTAAAAATTTAGGAAAGAGAGAAAATTATTTTCATTTGCAAGTTTAATATTAATGAGAGTCGCATATTATTTGAAGCAATGCCAATTGCAAAGTGCATTAGAAAAGGGGACCTTAATGACTTATTTGAAGAAAAGAAAGATAATTTAAAGGAAAGTTGGATGATGAAAGTCTAAATCAGACATGAAGGCCAGGATGAGAGCTTGGTTGGGAACAAATTTTTAATTTCCTATGAGCCATAGGAGCATAAACAAAGTGGAACAAAAGACCCAAATGAAGTCTTTCTATTAGTTTAAAAAATTGAATCTACCTATCTGAAGAAAATTAGAGGAGGATATTACTATTCATTGAATGCTTATTTTAATCAGATATCATAATCCATTATTTCACCTAATTGTCATAAGACATGTGGAAGATGAACATTACTGTCACTGCCTGTTTACAGACAGGTAATTGAGGCATAGAAAGGTTAAATAACTTTCTGTAGAAGTCATAATTAGGAAAAAATACAAGACCCTTTGAGTCTCAAAGTCCAAGTTCTTTCATCAATCCATATGACATATACTAGTCTTAGCTCTCGAAGAAAAATATTGAAACCAAGACCTTAGGTCTAACTAATTGTTAGAGAACATCCAGGATGTGTGGTCCAATGCTCTCATTCTGAGTCTTCAATGGAAGGGTCTGATGGTGCTCAGGAGGCTGCACAGTCCAAACGCTCTACTTGGGTAACAACCTGCAAGGTAGTAACAAAAATAAACACAAGGGAAGAACAAAAGCAAAAAGATACTAGTCACCACAGAGAAGGAAGTAATTAAACAAGAGACAGATTAAAAAAATTTTGTTTCATCTCAACCTTTCTCAGTAAGCAGAGCATAAAGTTGTCATAAAATATCAGACATTGCAAAGGAAATTTAAAAAACAATATAGTCCATAGTTTTCCCCTAGAAATGGCTCAGCAAGCCAGTTTGTATGGTGACTGCATTTTGAAGCAGATTAAGGCAAACATCTTAATAAAATATGCACTGTATCTCTTTGTGTTTTCAAAGTAAAAAGAGATGATTAGTGTTATGCTAAATACCTTCATTTAATGCAATTTTTAAAATCTCTGCATGTGGAATATTTGGCCAATAATGAAAGATTATGCTATTTTCTGAAATGGCCTTTCTCTTTCCATCCACACAGATGACAGGATAATAAGCCAGCATGTGGTGCTCACACTATCTCTCCCCCTGTCCTTCACTGTCCCCCATCCTCCACGCTCACTCAGCCAGCTTAGCTACATCTTAGCCCTTCCCCTCTATGTCTGTCTCTTCGATATCAGACTCTCAAATCTCTCTTTTGGCCCACCATCTCTGCCACTTCTTTGTTGCTATTACATCTACTCACCTTTCCTAATGATTTCAGACTGTCACATTGTTCCACCCTTACTTGCTGCCCTCCTCAACCAGGTTTCATGATCAGATGGAGCTGAACAGCAATCAGCGCCCCCCTAGGTCCTTTGCATTTTAACCTTCCTTCCCCCTGCTCCAACCCTTCCTCCTCCCTCTCTTAGATTCTTACTCCCACCAGCCTGTGTGACTCCCACTGTCTGCTTTCTTTTCTGTTCTTTAGGCTTCTAGTCTCTGGAGAACAGAGACCATGAAAGCACACTGAATAGGGATCCCGTTTGATGCCAACCATGCAGCACAGATTAATTTTATAGTTATCTAAAATTATTAGTTAATTGAATGTACAATCTCTCTCCTTGAGATATTTTCCTAAGAAAACATTCATGTATATCCCTTCACGTGCCAACTGCTGTCGTGTGCCCTTGGACAATGACAACTAGCAGTGCGGACTGAACACTACCTGTAAGTCTCAGTTCTCTACACTATAAGATCTCTCAACCAATGTAGGCTGTCTGCACAACCCTCAGCTGAGTGTTTTTATACAACATGTACTATATACTCCATCTTGGCCTCCCTCTCTGCCATTTATTTGATATTTTATTGAGCCATTTCAACACATAATGGCATACAATTGATAATGAAACTCTTGCAAATGAACAAAACCAGCAAAATGTGCTGGTTTTCAGAGGGCAAGTTTAGGTTTATAATTATATAATTCAAATGCTTTTGATTTCAAATAACAGAAAATCCTGACCCAACGTGGTTTAAATAACAAAGAAAAATATATTACCTCACTTAATTGGAGGTTAGATTTCAGAACTGTTACAGTGGCTCAGCATCATGAAGGACCTTGGTTTTTCATCTGTTTCTCTTCCTCCTCCTTATATTAGCTTTGCTCTCAGGTTATCTTGCCTTATGACTGTAAAATGGCTGGAGTGGTTGCAGAGATATCAAGAGACAGCAACACTCAGAGACAGAAAGGGACTGTCCCTTCCAGGGCCTCCTTCTGTGCAGAACAAAGATTTTTCTAGAACCCCCAGTAAAATCCCCATGACTTGGCATGGCTACCAGGATGAGCTATCAGTTACAATTTACCTTTGGAGTTGGAGATGAGGAAAAAGGTTGGACACCTAAGCAACTCCAAGGGTAAATCTTAACTGACTCAATGTCATTTGCGCACAGGAGTTATGATGCATTATTGCTGGTTCCAGTGAGTGAGAACCCTGGTTCTGGCAGCTCTTCTTGCTACTTCTGCATCCTTCCTTGGTGCACAGAAATAAATTTTGCTGCCACAAGACCCATGGGTCCTGAAAATCCACTGTGTGGCTGAGACCCTATCTATGTGTACCTCTCAGGCCCACAATGTCATCATCCTATTTCTGTTACATCCTGAGCAGCCCTGTCTGCTGAGATACATGACGTTGCCATTTTTCTCCTATTGTTCCATCCCCCCCTGAGGGTCTGCTCAGGAAGAGAGGCTCTGGTCTCTACTCTCAGATTCTACAATCAATCTGGACATTGTATTATCACTTACTGTCCCCTATCCTTTCCTCTCTCCCAGAACTCAGTCCAAATGGCACAGAGTTCAACCAGTATCTAAACTCCCTTTCCTCTGAAATTTCCTTCATACTCCCACCTTCTTACTTTGGGAATCTTGTAAAATCTTATTGATGTGAAATCATGCTCTGATTTATCATGATTTTATTTGTACCAAATTCTTTCAGCACCTAATCCTATGAAAGTCAAAGTGCACATAGGTATATAGGAGAAGGAGCACTCAAGACTGAGTGGCAGAATCTTAGAAAGTTTTATGGGGAAGGATCATGAGAAGAGATCTAAAAGATGAATAGGAATTTTTAGGAATAGTGAGATAGGGAATGGTTTTGATTGGCATTGCCCAGAAGATTAATGCTGTTGAGCACCTTTTTATGTACCTGTTGGTTATTGCATGTCTTTTTTTGAAAAAAAAAAAATCTATTTAGATCTTCTTCCCATTTTTATTTATTTTTTTTTTAAAGATTTTATTTATTTATTTGAGAGAGAGAGAATGAGAGAGAGAGAGCACATGAGAGGGGGGAGGGTCAGAGGCAGAAGCAGGCTCCCTGCCGAGCAGGGAGCCCGATGCGGGACTCGATCCAGGGACTCCAGGATCACGACCCGAGCCGAAGGCAGTCGCTTAACCAACTGAGCCACCCAGGCGCCCTTTCTTCCCATTTTTAAATCAGATTATTTATTTTTTTGCTATCGAGTTATATGAGTTTTTAAATATATTTTGAATATTGATCCCATATCAGATACATGACTTGCAAATATTTTCTCCCATTAAGTAGGTTGCCTTTTCATTTTGTTGATGGTTAGTAAGTTCTTGTTCTTCTCTAAGAGAAAACTGACAAGAGCCCACAATGTTAGCAGTAGGAAAATGGCAGTGGTAGGGGTGATAAAGAGGAAGTTCTGATAGAAATTGATGACTTATTCAATATAGAGTAAGGGAAAGGACAAATTTAGGGTGACCCTCAAGTTTCTGGCTTCAGTGAGTGGATGTTTGTGTGCCATCTTACATGACAATAGATGTAAACCATAGGTATGCTTCTGAACATGTTGAGTTGGGGAGTTTTCCAGGTAGAGCAGAGTAGAAGGCATCAACATTGGACATAAGGATCTGGAAAGGGCAAGTCATTTGGGCTAACTGTAAACTTAGGAGTCGTAAGTACCAAGATTATAATTAGAGTCATTGACATGTATATGATTGTCTAGGGGGAATATTTAGCATGAGGAAGGGAGGGGAAGATTGAGGAAATAGAAGAGAGGGAGACTTGCAAACATCTACAGTAATGATTGGACACCGTAAATCTGTACTGGCATCCATCTGCAGGACCACATGGTATCTGCAGTGGTACTAAGCAACCCAAGTATAGGAAGGGAGAACCCTTTTATCTGTGCCTGTCTTTTTGCCTTGACTAACTCATCATCCTTGCATTTACTCCCATCCCTCCCAGCATTTGCAGGAGTCTTCACTCATTGACCATACTCATGCTTACATTGTTGCATTGTTCTCTCCCTCTGCTTATTCCCCTCCTTTCCCTACAATATCCTGGCTCTCTAACCTAATAAAACACTTCCAGCCTCCTCTTGCCTTCCTTTGTTAAAATCTGTTCAATCCTTTCTGTTATAACCTTACTTGTTTCATCAATTACGGAGAGGGGGGATGTTGAAATCTCTGGCTATAATCGTGAGTTCATCTATTTCTTATTTCAGTTCTGCTTTATGTATTTTAAAGCTCTGATATTAAATACATAGTGTTGGGGGAGGTTACTGAAGGGACATGACTACTGGTTGACCTGTGAGCTGACATAATAATGGGACATTGTCATTATTTTTTGTTTCAACAATTATCTTTTAAAACGACTAAAGAGTAAGAAAAGTTTCATTCCTAGGAGTTTAATTATTATGTTTTGTATGTTCACCTTGAGTAAAACAAGAAAATCTTCAGGGACCTTAAATTCATATGTCCGCATTTGATGCCTCAATTTTATTTTTCCTTTCTGATGAGACTAAAGTGCTAATTTTGTAGGAAAAATTTTCTCAACTTTCTTATCAAATGACTTTGTTCATCTCAATTTTGTAATTTTCAATGTGTTGCAGAAATGGAAAAATTTCCTATGAATTTTGAGAAGTATTTTATAGAATAAAACATAACATAACTTTCCTTGTTCATTTACATATTAGGTATTCCTTAATGAATCAATTGACGATTATAATAATATTTTAGCAATAAAGTATATTATGCTGAGAGATATAGAGTAATTTTACCTATAGTTATATCTTAGAAATATTATATGAAATACAATAACATGTCCTATATTTCCTACTTTGCCTGAAAAAACAAAAGAAATCATGTTGTCTTGTGCACAAGGTAGAAAATTACCTGTTGTTACACTTCTGTTTATTTGTATTCCTCTCTTATTTTCTATATTTTATAAATCTCAAAAATACAATTGAAGTTACTGTACACTTTGGTGAACTGAGATGAGAAAGAGATTCTTGAATGTAAGTACTTAATCTAAAAGAATGAGAACAAACTAGAATAGATAGCATGTGGCTTGAGAGAGTCTATATAATGAAGAAAAGAAACAAAACTAGTGACCCATGATTTAGAATAAGTATGACATTTAAAAATTTAGGAAAATAAGAATAATGAACAAAGAACCTTAAAATAATTTAATGTTTTTAAAAATATTTTTTTAATGATAGCTGTATGGTTTATAATGATCTCTGATGCATATACAACCACTGTCAATATAGATGATGATGTGTTTTAAAAATTTTAAGGGGTGCCTGGGTGGTTCAGTCAGTTAAGCATCTAACTCTTGATTTGGCTCAGGTCATGATCTCAGGGTTATGAGACTGAGCCCCATACTGGGCTCTACACTCATCAGGGAGTCTGCTTGAGATTCTCTCTCTCCATCTCCCTCTACTCTCTCTCTCTAAAATAAATAAATCTTTAAAAAAAATTTTAAAAATAATTGCTCTCAAACACCTACTTTTCATAAATATTCTTGACTTATGCATTTTATCATACTGTATAGCACTGATAAAGAGAAGTGACATTTACTATAACAAAAGAAGCATACCTGTGTGTGTTACAACAGGTATGGTTATTATTAAGTTCAAAACAAAAATCGAATCTCTGTGACATGTACATAGTTATTTCAGAAAAAGCTATTTGGTGTTTTTTAATTAGTTTAAGAACTTAACTAAATTTGTCAAGATTATTACAGACTGCATGGAAGATGATTGTACTGCACATAATTTGCACTATAAATATTTGCATTCAATCTACCAACAACTTTTCCAACCCTTGACATAACTATAAAATGATACTAGTCTACAATTGGGCATCATTTTTTATACAGAAAGAGTGGAGGTAAAATAAGTGTTTCTCATTATATATATAGGGTAAATTTCAAGTGTTTTTAGAAAATGGGATTAAAAATTCACTGTAAAGAGAAATAAAGATAATATAAAAAAGATCAATATAATAAAAATTGTTTTTTGGGCACCTGGGTGGCTCACTCGTTAAGCGTCTGCCTTCAGCTCCGGTCATGATCCCAGGGTCCTGGGATTGAGCCCCGCATCGGGCTCCTTGCTCAGCCAGGAGGCCTGCTTCTCCCTCTCCCACTCCCCCAGCTTGTGTTCCCTCTCTCACTGTGTCTTTCTCTGTCAAATAAATAAATAAAATCTTTAAAAAATAATAAAATAAATAAAAATTGTTTTTTTAAATTATTAAAAAAGATAAATCTATGGTGATATGGAGCAGTAGAAAAAGACAAGTAGCATTACAAATGATAAAGCATATATTGGTGTGAATCCAGCAGAGGTTTAAAAATCAATTAAATAACATTAAAAACAATCTTATTCCAATATGTTTGCAAAGCTAAATGTAATTTATATATTTCTAGAGAAATGTAACTTACCTAAGAGATTCAAGAAGAAATATAACATCTGAAAATACACATAGCCATTAAATAAATTAATAGTTAAAATTCCTTTACAAAGAAAACATTAGGTTCAGATGCTTTAATGAAGCAGCACCACCACACATTCAAGAAACAGATGATTTCAATTGCTTACAAGGTTTTCTAAAACACAATAAAAGGAAATACTCCCAGGGATAGATTGTAGGTGGCTTTCTCACTGACTTTGGGCTTGGATGTGTGAGGATCAGTCTCAAAGAGTGACTTCTTTTCAGACTAGTCCTGGAATGAGAAGACACCTAGAACTCAACTGAGCACAGCCTAGTGCAGCTTTGCTGAAGCTGATCTGCAGACCCTGGGCAAGAAGTAAATATTTCATACTTAAGTCATTTCAATTTTGGAGTCATTTGTTACCAAAACATAAACTTACTATATACTTCCCTACTCATCCTAAGGGATAGAGTAACCTTGAAACATTAACCTGAACAGGACAGTAGAATAAAAAATATATAGTAAAATTTCATTCATGCTTAAAGATGCAAAAATCCTAAGTATGATAATAGCAAACTTAGTGATGTTTAAAAAAGATTGTACCTCAACCAAGTTGGAATTCAAGGAAGGCTTAACATTGGAAAATCTATAACTATCATTTATCACATTACCAGATTAAAGGAGAAAAATCATATGAAATCTCAAAACATGCAGAACATTTAATAAAATACATCATTTATTTATATAAAAAAACTTAGTAAAATCGGAATAGAATGTAAATATTGTTGTCCATGGTGAAGACAACCATACTCAATATCACTGCTTTGCTTCAACAGTGTACTCAAGGTTTCAGTACAGCAAAACAAGAAAAAGAAATAAATAATTGTGGAAGAAAAACAAAACTGGTTACATTAACGATAATATGATTATTTTCATAGAAAACCCTAATAAAGCCTATAGATAAATTAATAGAACTAATACTAATAAAAGATGTCTAGACTTCCAGTTTTCAGTCTGGCATGTAAGGAACTTAGAAATCATAGTTCCAGATGAAAAACAACTAAAACTGAGAAGTCAATTCTTCTTGGGTCCATCAGAGAAGTGAGGTTACCTGGAAAACTCCTGCCCCCAAAACTGGAGAGACAGCCAGGTGAAGACAGAGAATCACAACTTACCAGAAGAGAAGCCCATATGCAGACATTTTCAGAACAACCAGTATCAGGCTAGGAAAACTTAAACTGTAACTGACAAATTGCTAGAGGCTCAGAGAGGACAAGTGTGAGAGTTTAAAAGTCAAAAGGGGACCAGAAATAAAGAGGCCCTCACACTTTTGTGTGTTTTGCTGCCAGGACCTCTAATAGTTCCTCACAGTGAATAAAGGAGAAAAATCCTCCTGTGCTTCAGGCAAGGGGAGGGGAAATGTAACCAGTGAGATATTTAAAATGTTGAGAAAAAAACACACCAACCTAAAATTTTGTACATTGCAGAATTATCCCTCGAAAGTGAAGGAGAAATAAAGACTTTATCAGACAAACAAAAATTGAGGGAATTTATTGCCAGCAGACTTGTTTTGTAAGAAATGTTAAAAGAAATTCTTCAGAGAGAAAGAAAATAATATAGTTTGGTAAAAGATCTACATAAAGAACGAGCATGAGAGAGGGAATAAGTGAAGGTAAAATAAAAACTTATTTTTCTTGTTCCTAATTGATCTAACAATGTGTTCAAAATAATAATAGCAACAATATATTTGATTATACATGTGTATATATATGATACAAGGGACAGGAGGGAGGAATTAAAAATATTTTGTTTTGGGGGCACCTGGGTGGCTCAGTCGTTAAGCGTCTGCCTTCGGCTCAGGTCATGATCCCAGGGTCCTGGGATCGAGCCCCACATCAGGCTCCCTGCTCAGCGGGGAGCCTGCTTCTCCCTCTCCCTCTGCCGCTCCCCCTGCTTGTGCTCTCTCGCTCTCTCTCTGCCAAATAAATAAATAAAATCTTAAAAAAAAAAATTTTGTTTTTAAAAGGTACTTGCGGGGCGCCTGGGGTCTCAGTCGGTTGAGCTTCTGACTCTTGGTTTTGGCTCAGGTCATGATCTCAGGGTGGTTAGATCAAGCCCAGCATAGGACTCTGTGCTCAGTAGGGAGTCTGCTTGGTGATTGTCTCCCTCTGCCCCTCTTCCCGCTTGTGCATGCTCACGCATGCTCTCTCTCTCACTCTCAAATAAATAAATCTTTTTTAAAAAGGGCACTTGCACTCCTAGTGAAGTGATGGAGTGTTACTTGAAAGTGGAAATGGATTAGCTACAAATTCAAGGGTAACCACTAAAAAGAGTAAAAAAAAAAAAAAGAAGAAGTATGATTTATCTGGTAAGAAAAGAGAGAAAATATCACAAATTGCTTAATTATAACAAACAAAAAAGACAGAAAAGGTGTGGAAGTCAAAAATAGGAACAAAGAATAAGGGCAACAACTACAAAACAGTAACAAATATGATAGATATTAATCCAACTGTATGAGTAGTCACTTTGAAAGTCAATGGTCTAAATGCACCAGTTAAAAGACAGAGATTGTCAAAGTGGATAAAAAGCAAGCCAACTATATATTGTATACAAGAAACTAATCTTAGATATAAAGACACATATAGATCGAAATGGGGTTGGAGAAAGATATGCCATGCTAACACTACTTGAAAGAAAATGGGAAGAGCTTCATTAATTTCAGGCAGGGCAGACATCAAGAACAAAGAAAGTTATCAGGAATAAAGAAGGGCATGACATGATGATAAGGGGGTCAATACTCCACGAAAATGTAACAATCCTTACTGTGTATGCACCTAATAATAGAGCATCAAAATATGTGAGGCAAAAACTGATAGGACTGCGAGGACAGATAGTTAAATCCACTATTATAGAGATTTTAATACCCCTTTATCAGAAATGGACAGGTCCAGCAGGCAGAAAATCAGTGGGGACTTAGTTGAATTCAACTGTACCATCAATCAACTGGATGTAATGGACATCCACAGAGTACTTCATCCAACAGCAGCATACACACTCTTCTCAAACTCACTTGGAGCATTCATCAAGATAGACCACATTCTGGGCCATAAAACACAACTTCATAAATTTAAAAGAATCTAAGTCATACAATATCTGCTTTTAGATCACAATGATGTTAAACTAGAAATCAATAACATAAAAAGAGATGGAAAATCCCCCAATACTTGGGGAGATCAGACAGCACACTTCTAGATAACGTAAGGGTCAAAGAAGAAATCTCAAGGGAAATTGAAAAGTATTTTGAACTAAACGAAAATTAAAGTACAACTTGTCATCTCTTCTTGGCTTGCAGAGGCCAACTTCTCTCACTGTGTCCTCACATGGCTTTTCTTCTGTATATACAGAGAGAGCTTGGACATGTCTTCCTCTTCGAATAAGGACATCAGTCATATTGGAGTAGGGCCCCACCCTTATTATGTCATTTAACCTTAATTCCTTTTTATAGGAGCTTCCTTCCAGGGTGCTTCAAAGATACTGCTAACATTTTATTTCTTAAGCTGATTGCTGAGCACATGAGTTTATGGTTTGTCATCATCTTTCATCCCCCCAGTTACAGTGAACAGAAAGGCACCTGGGAGTCCCATCTGCAGACCACAGAGCTGGTGGGTTTGCAGGGTGGGGCCAACAGGTGATGAGGAGGAGGAGGAAGAGGAAGAGCTGAGCAGCTCCTGTGAGGAGGAGGGAGAGAAGGATCCAGCTGTGGATGAGAGGGAAGATCATGAGGACATCCCAACTTCACCTCCAGGGTCCGGACTGGCTGCCTAAAACCCTCATGCTGGGCTGGGTGAGAACAAGTGCTGAGTCCCTATACCATTTGCTCCCCCCAGTATCTCTGCTTTTGGACTGACCCGGGAGTATCTCCACTCTGCCACCCCAGTTGGGAATAAAAATTGTCTGTTTTGTAAAAAAAAAAAAAATCATGCATCTCTGTGGGTGTGTGTATTCTTTTAATGTCTGAAACTATATAATAAGAATTTCTGTTTAATAATGGTTTTTTTAAAAAAGATTTATTTATTTATTTGAGAGACAGAGAGAGAGTGGGGTGGGGAGGGGCAGGGGGAAAGTGAGAGGGAGAATCTCAAGCAGACTCCTGGGTGAGTTTGGAGCCGACCAGGGGCTGGATTTCATGACCCTGAGATCACAACCTGAGCCAAAACCAAGAGTCCCACATTTAACTGACTGAGCCACCCGGTGCCTCATAAGGGTTTTAATAAATGCTTTACATTATATATATGTTTTTTATTCACTCACTTTTGAACTACTATATTCCAGATCCTACGCTAGGGCTCCTTCCATTAATTAGGACAACAATCCTCTAATTTGGTATTATTGTTATTTTACCCTTACTTTGGTGATTTTTTGGTTTGGTTTGGTTTTGGTTTTGGTTTTTGGTGGGGTGTGTGTGTGTGTTTAGATTAGTACAATGCCTGGTACGGAGAAAATACCTATTAAATGACAGCTGGTAGCATTACCATATATCGCAGAGGAGTAGTTATGCCTTAGGCAGCATAGTTAATAAATTGTGACTCTAGGGCAGGACCCAGTGTGATTTTGAAGTCTAGGTCTTTCTCCAGTTTATTTTCTTGTATAAGGTCTTGAGTTCAATGGAAGAAAATGTCCTCAGAGCACTCCTTATCACTCAAGTTGAACTAATTTTTTAAGATTTTATTTATTTATTTATTTGAGAGAGAGAGAGGAGAACACATGTAAGTGTGAATGGGGGGAGGGACAGAAGGAGAGAATCCCAAGGAGGCTCCCCATTGGGTGTGTAGCCTGACTCAGGGCTCGATCCCAGGACCCTGAGATCATGACCTGAACGAAAACCAAGAGCTGGATGCTCAACCCACTGAGCCACCCAGGCGCCCCTCAAGTTGAACTTCTGTGTCCATGACCATGATATGTACCCTGCTGGAAGAGACAGTAAAAATAGTAGCAGGATAGAAGACATCAGAGCCCTCCGAATGTAAGGAGGGTAATTTCTGTTTATAGATTTTTGTTGCCATTTCTGTGTACATGTGTATAATGATGTAAAATATCATTTTTTGTGTGTGGGTTGCAATTGAAAATTTGAAAGCCTGTGAAAAAGGCTTTTTTCCTCCTACTTGGACTTTTAACAAGACTAAGGAATGTGAAGCTGACACACAGAGGATGGGTGTCTTCTTCAGTTGTCCTACCAATAATTCAAATTTTTGAGTCTCCCAAACTGTTTTAATGAGCTCTCCCAGTGTCCCCAGGCAATCTACACTACCAGTGTCCCACCACCAATCTAGATATTCAGCTTGGGTTCTAATTTCCCTCTATTGTCCTGGCCAGCACTTTACTTTAAGGTCACCACCATCACTGAGCCTCTTTAAGTAAGCCCTGTCAAAATAGGTCTCTCAGCCTCCTAGTTCGTTTTGTTCTAACCATTCAAGATTCCTCCACCTCTTTACAGAAGAATGAACTTTCTAAAGGGCACATTCTAAAAGACTCCTCCTCTTACAACCTTCCATGGTTTCCTGTATGCTTAGATTTCAAACTCCTTTGTACAGTAAGTAGACAGAATCCTACCTCTCAAGCCCTATTCAGCCCCCGTAGCCACACCTCCTTCACTCCCTCCCCAGCAACCACCCACCAGAGTGAACTGTTTGCTGTTGCCCTATTACACCAGACTTGCTGTCACCTGCACTATCTGCCATCTGCTAATCAACGGAAGCAAACTAAACCTGGATTAGGGTACTCAGTACTTCCCTCTTCCCTCTTTCATACAAACACAGGAAGGACTGAATTACATTCTGTTCACTCATACCATCCTCGCCACTGGCCTGCAAGCTCCTTGAAGTCATGGAGGACCTAGCCCAGTTCCTGATGCATAGTTTATTTGGGGGTTGACTGAAAACATTCATAGGCAAATAAATTCAAAATAAATCATAAAAAAATAATTCTGGAAGATTTGGGATTAGATCATCCATAAATAGTTATTCAAAACTTACCTCTCATTAGGCAGCTTCTCTGAATAGTTACGCTTCAGTGATAGTGATAACAGCCGTTCTCAAACCATTCTCAGAGGTATATAAATAAACAATGGAATTACACAGTGGTGGCCTGTTTAATCTTTTCCAGAATCATAACGATCATATCAATGGATGGAGGACTTTCTCCATGGTAACATTCCCTTGAATGCAAAAGCTCCATGCACTCTGAAAGCAATCACTCAGGGATGCTATACCTGCCAAATCCAAATCTCGATTAGCTGGAAACTTGGACCAAAAAGAGTGCCCAAAGAACAGGTGATACCCTGTGTTCTGTTTGCTGAAGAGAAGATACAAACTGTGATCTGCAGATCTCTGCATTATAATTATTGCCATAAAAGACTGATACATAACACCTTCCCTAAGAAACTAAATATAACAATATGCTCTTTATTTTTGGATAATGAATCAATAGGAGAGCCAGCTGACTCTTTGTCCCTTCACTCTGCTCAAAGATGCAGAACCCCCAGCTTGTACATTCTTTGAAACACCCAGAATTACTGAGATATGCAAGTATTGATATGAGGCAGAAAGAGATGAAGTGTCAGTAGTAAGCTATTGCTACAGCATTAAAAAGATAGGGAACATGATTTAAGGCATAGCAGAGTCTAACCAGTAATTAAGGTGACTACAAAAGCCAAAATAGAGATAGACTGAAATATTTGATTTCAGACATAGTCTATTCAGATTCTCTGTTTTGGAGAAATTTGGATGCACACCAGGAACAAAAGTTATTGTGAAATAACAAATAGAAGGATTATTCTGTGTATAATTTCTAAAACCTATAATAATATTCTGAAAATGGTTGGAAGGAATTATCATTTTGAAACTCTATGATATGTGTTACCTCTTGCAGGGGGAGTCATTTGAAGGTTGGATTTTATTTTTGTCAACTTGATAAAATTTGAAAATGAAATAAATTGAAATAATTCATTCATTTAGCAATTATTTATTGAGCACTCATTATATGTCAGGCAGTGTTCTAGACTCTTGAGATAAACAGTGATCAAAACAAAGTTCTCAACCCTTGTGAAGCTTCTATTCTGAGGGGAGAAAGCCAGACAGATAATAATAAACATAAGAAATGAGAGTAAACAATATAGTACAGTAGTCGCCCCTTATTTGTGGTTTTGCAGTCCATGGTTTCAGTTACCTGTGGTCACGTGAGATCCAGAGGCAGATGATCCTCTTTCTGACATATCCTCAGAAGGTTCATAGTTGCCCAACACTACATCACAATGCCTAAGTTCACCCCACTTCATCTGATCATGTAGTCATTTTATCATCTCACATCACTGTAAGAAGGGTGAGGTCAGTACAATAAGATATTTTGACAGACAGAGAGACCACATTCACAAAATTTTTATTACAGTATATTGTTATAATTGTTTTATTTTATTATTAGTTATTGTTGTTCATCTCCTACCATGCCCAATTTATAAATTAAACTTTATCATAGGTATATATTCATAGGAAAAAACAGTTTATATAAGAATCAGCACTGGGCGCCTCGATGGCTCGGTCGTTAAGCGTCTGCCTTCGGCTCGGGTCATGATCCCAGGGTCCTGGGATCGAGTCCCACATCGGGCTCCCTGCTCCATGGAAAGGCTGCTTCTCCCTCTCCCACTCCCCCTGCTTGTGTTCCTGCTCTCGCTATGTCTCTCTCTGTCAAATAAATAAATAAAATCTTAAAAAAAAAAAAAAGAATCAGCACTATCTGTGGTTTCAGGCACTGAGGGTCTTGGAACATATACCCCATGGACAAGGAGAGGCTACTGTATAAATTAGAAGGTGATGATACTGTGTCAAAAGAAGAAGTGGAAGAGGAAGAGAAAAAGGAGCTGGAGGAGGAGGAGAAAGAAGATAGAAGGAGGAGGGGGGGAGGAGGAGATCAGGGTGATATTTTTGAATGAACTGGTCAAGTAGGTGCCATAGAAAACAAGAACTAAGCAAACAGTGGTTGGGGGTGAGGGATTTGGCTGCACAGATGTCTGGAATGGAGCATCCTGAGGTCAGTGCATGCTTATTTTGTTCAGAGAACAGGAAGGAGGCCAGAATGACCAGCATGGTAATCAGTTTACTGGTTAAGCTAATGCAATGAAAAATTTTAATGGTTTCATTAGTCTTAATGGAATAGAATTTATTTTTGCTCACATAAAATCCAATGGGGAGCAGAAGCCATAATTGCTTCATTCAGAAGCCCAGGCTGATGGTGGCTCTGTCATCTTTAACATGTGACTTTCAAGGTCACTCTGGACATTGATATCCAGCAGATGGTAGAAGAGAGTATGAAGAGTTACAAGAGTTTGTTGTTTTTGTTTTTGTTTTTTTATAGGTCAGGGTTAGGGTGACTAACTGTTTCCCATTTGCCAGGTTTCCCAGGATGTGGGACTTCCAGAATGAAAACCGGGACGGCACACCAGGATGGTTGGGGACTGTCAGTCAGGCCTAGAAATGCATCATGGTAGCCACACGCCATGGCCAGAAGTAGCTGCACGGCTTCAATGCAAAAGGGCTTAGAAATGCAATCTAGCTGAGTCTAGAACAGATAGAGTGAAGTCAGACAAAAACAGGGGACAGGTCCCATAGGATAGACCACTGGAAGGACTTAGGAGTTTTACTCTGAGTGAGATGAGAAGAACCATAGGTTTTAAGGAGAGGAGTCATATTTTACTTACTACACTTTTTTAACTTAACAAAACACATACGATTTTTTAAATATTGGGCATTCTTGAAAACATTTGCAAATATATAAGTAATTTAATCCTCATAACAGCCTTACAAAGTAAGCTCTCATACCATCCTCATTTTGTAAGGGGAAAAAACAGACATACAGGAGAGATTTGATAAATTGCTTAAAATCCTGGAGCTGTAAGACATGGAGCTGGCATTCAAATCAAGGCATTCTAGCTAGAGCCTGCATGCTTTTAACCATTCTGATATTCACCACTGACATAACTCCCCAGGATTTTGTAGAATCCTCAGGGCAAAAGCAATAGATGCGGTTTGTCTGTTAACTGGCCCTTGCATGTCGGGGAGCAGCCTCTCTCCCTCATGCAGGTAGATTTGTGGTCCTATCATTGTCTACCTGGGCCTGCCCTCCCCACTAATACGTCTCCTCCAGAAGAATGACAATGAAAGCAATAACCATAGTGCCGGTCTTTGTGGTGGGTGGAAAAATAGTGATTAAAAATGAAAAGGATATTTTAATAATCACCTCAAAGACCTCCGCCCCGTTGACTCCTCAGGATCTTCTCTCTTCTTCCTTCTCCTGATTAAATTCTTTTGCCTAACAACATGGAACGTGTGCTTTCAGTCAGTATAAATATTGCTTTATCATTGACTTAAATATAATTTCATGATTGAAGCTCATACTTTGGTGAATTTTTTCAATACTGGAATCTAAATGTTGGAAAATCCTGCCATCTGTTAACATAGACTCCTAGTTTGAAAACAAAGTGAAGTAAGCCCTGTGAATATGTTTAGGCCAGTTCCAGAATAGATTAACAATTAATTATATTTCATAATCAAGAGGAGCTGAAGATATCAAAAGATAAATATGATACCTTGCCTATTTCTTAAATAAACTTTAAAAAATGAGATGCCATGGCATCATGCCGAAGAAAGAAAAACATACTAATTTTGAGATTAGAGATGGGGTAGGAAAAAAGGTCTCCCTAAAAGCTGGTTATAAAATGATGAATGAGGTCAGATTACACTTCCCATCAACTCCCCATCAGGTAAGTCTATGTTTTAGAGTTGACCCCCATAAAAATTATTGCTCAATTCGCAATTTTCATTGCTGGGTAAAACAAGATATGTTTATGTAAAGAGGAC